>NC_052036.1:7866372-8008891 GCF_015832195.1 Motacilla alba alba | reverse complement strand
AGGGAAAAGTCCCTCTTCCAACCCGTGCCTTTGAAGAAAGGCTCAGTAGTCTTCTGTTGTCCGTTCTCAAGGTTGTTTATTGTTGGTTATCTAAAAGATTCTTCTCCCTGAACTGCTGTGGCCCGTTCAGCAGGTCAGACAAAGGCACACTGACCTCCCAGGGGGCTGGTGCCATCTTTTATATCATATATTACGTACTACATGTTTATACTTATTCTCCAATGCCTATTATCTATATTGAATGGTGACTTTCTACTCTAAACCAATCTCTGAGTGCCAACATCACCAAAGACATGGAGGCTAGGAAGGAGAAAGAAAGAGGACAGGGTACACCCAAATCCTCCATCTTAGAACTCCTGACCCCCATGTACAAAACTTGGACCCCTGCGTACGAAGCTTAAAACCCCCTTGTACAGCACTCAAAAATCCTTCCTTTCACTTCATGACTACTTCTACTACAATACCTAAACTTTTGTGACTTCTTGTTCTTCCTGCAAAGTTGGTAAATTGTTCCATGAGTCAGATTCAAAGCCATAGGGGTTTCTGGCTACATGCCAGGGTCTCAGATGCTTCTGACCTGGGTCTGGAACATCCAAGAATGTCTGCGGGACATTCTGAGTTCCGACACTAATGGTCTGCAAGTCCCTAAAGCCCTGAAAGCCAGCTTTCATCTGATACCCAGGACCCTGGAGGGATGGTGCCTTTTCCTCACTGAAAATGGCTGCCATTGGAAGCCTCACACCCCTGACGACGGTGGCGAGCCAAGCCATATTACGCTGACTTTCATGGATTTCTCCAAAACAAAAGCCTCCAACCACTATAGGCCTGTAAACACTTAAAGCCCTGAAAACAAGCTTTCATCTGATACCCAGGACCCTGGAGGGATCGTGCCTTTTCCCTGATGAAAACGGCCGCCACTTTCAGCCACCCGCCCTGGCTGACAGTGGCAGTCGGTGCCATAATTTGATGACTTTGCAGGATTTCTCCAAAATGAAAGCCGCCAGTCACTAATGGCCTGCAGGTCCTTGAAATGCTGAAATCCCACTTTCATCTGATACCCGGTACCCTGGCAACATGGCACCTTTTCTCTGCGGAAAATGGCCGTCATTTGCAGCCACTCGCCCCGGAACATGGTGGCAGGTCAAGCCAGAAATTTGAAAACTTTTCTGTATTTCTCCAAAATAAAAGCTGACAGCCACTAATGGCCTGTAGTTCCATAAATCCCCGAAAGCCAGCTTTCAACTGATACCCAGGACCCTGAAGGGATGGTGCCATTTCTCCGCTGAAAATGGCAGCCATTTGCAACCACTCGCCCTGGCTGATGGTGGCAGGCCGAGACAGAATTTTAAAACTTTGCTGTATTTCTTCAACACAAAAGCCGCCAGCCCCTAATGGTCTGCAAGTCCCTAAAGCCCTGAAAGCCAGCTTTCATCTGATACTCAGGACCCTGGTGGCATGGCACATTTTTCTTGCAGAAAATGGCCGCCATTTGCGGCCACTCACGCC
This sequence comes from Motacilla alba alba, assembly GCF_015832195.1. Lineage (NCBI taxonomy): Eukaryota > Metazoa > Chordata > Aves > Passeriformes > Motacillidae > Motacilla > Motacilla alba. The sequence continues at coordinate 8,007,385 of NC_052036.1, read as the reverse complement.
AGCTGTCGATGGCTGGCCAAGCCCGAAATTTGCAGACATTGCTGGGTTATTCTAAAACGAAAGCCACCTGCGACGAGGGGCCTGCGGGTCTTCCAAGCCCCAAAGGACAGCTTTCATCTGATACCCAGGACCCTGGGTGGGTGACACCTTTTCCTGCGGAACATGCCCACCATTTGCAGCCACTCGCCCTGGCTGCGCATGGCGGGCCAAGCCAGAAATTTGCAAACTTTGCTGGATTTCCCCAAAACTAAAGGTTCTAGTGATGAGGGGCCTGCACGTCCATATTGTCCTAAAAGGCACCTTTCATCTGATACCCAGGACCCTGGAGGGATGGCGTCTTTTTCCTGTGTAAAATGGCCGCCACTTGCAGCTTCTCACCCTAGCCAAGCGTGGCGGGCCAAACAAGACATTTGCAATCTTTGCTGGATTTCACCAAAACGAAAGCCAGCAGCGACAAGGGGCCTGCAGGTGGTTAAAGCCCCAAAAGCCAGCTTTCGTCTGATACCCAGGACCCTGGGGAGATGGCGTCTTTTTCCCGCAGGAAATGGCCACCATTTGCGGCCACTCGCCCTGGCCGACAGTAGCGGGTCAAGCCAGCAATTTGCAAACTTTGCTGGACTTCTCCAAAACCAAACCCACAAGCAATGAAGGTCCTGCAGGTCATTTAGGACCCAAAAGCCAGCTTTCATCTGATACCCAGGACCCTGGGGGAATAGTGTCTTTTTCCCTGCGGAAAAATGGCCACCATTTGTGGCTGCTCGCCCCAGCAGATGGTAGCGGGTCGAGCCAGCAGTTTGCAAACTTTGCTGGATTTCTCCAAAACGAAAGCTGCCAGTGACGAGGGGTCTGCAGGTCCGTAAAGCCCCGAAAGCCAGCTTTCATCTGATACCCAGGACCCTGGGAGTATGGCGTCTTTTTCCTGCAGAAAATGACTGCCATTTGAGGCCACTCGCCCGAGGTTACGGTGGTACTCTGATCCAGCTATCGGCAAACTTTGCCAGATTTCTCCAAAGTGAAAGCTGGCAGTGATGAGGGACCTGCAGGTCCTTCAAGCACCAAAAGCCAGCTTTTTTCTGATACCCAGAACCCTGGGGGTATGGCACCTTTTTCCCAAGGGAAATGGCTGACATTTGCGCTAACTCAACCTGGCTGACTGTAGCGGGCCGAGCCAGCAGTTTGCAAACTTTGTTGGATTTCTCCAAAATGAAAGCCGGCAGCAATGAGGAGCCTACAGGTCCTTAAAGCCCCGAAAGCCATCTTCAATCTGACACCCAGTGCTGTGCTGTGTCTCTCCGCTCCGAGCAGGGGGAAGAGGGACCGGTGGCAGGCTCCAACACATCCAGCACCGGGGGCACTCTCCAGAAACGCTGCAGGATCCGGAGGGCGCCTGGCTGGAATTGCAAGTGGAAGCGGCGGCAAGAGAATAAAGAGAGTGACTTCGTCCAGGGGCACAATCCGGATTTTATTAACTCCAGGGGATCTAACCGGGCGAAGCCTTGAGACAATGGGTGCTCGGGTTTTTAGAGGCGGGGCAGAACCAGGATGGAGCTGGCACGAGAACTAATCGGGAAGCAGGGGGGTGTAAAACAGGGGGAACTGACGCAGGGTTGGACCACTGTGGTCCACCGGGCGGGGAGACCCCGACTCCCAATGCAATCACTCGACGGCAAGGACAGAAGTTTCCGAAAGAAAGGGAGAGGCTGCTGAGTTATGGACAGGGAGCCAGGGAGGGATTAAGGGAGTGACTTATCCAAAATGGGCAATAACGGGGGGGGGGGGACGGGACAGGGGGATTGACACATCTCTGAGTGAGAAAGGAGAACCAGGGCAGAACCAAAACGCCAGGGGGAATACAGAACGTACCATTGTAAACCTGAACAATACATAAAACCAAACAACACACCACAACACACTGCCTTAAACAAAACTACCTCAAACAAAAGGGAGGTCTTGAGCATCACTTTTTCTTTTCTTTGGAGCTTTGACCTAGACAGCACACATTTGTAGTCTGCTTTCTTTGTTCATCTGCATGCAGCTTTACCTTTTAGCTTTTTTGCTGAGCCTAGTTCCACACATTTAGTCGGGAAAGAAAACAAAAGCAAAAGCAGTTACTGGGCTTATCTTTCACTTTTGGAAGACTACCAAACCACCATACCACCATGATCACGCTATGAGCTTGTCTTTCAAACAAATGTACTGTCACCAGCTTTCCTTCAGTCATGCTGCTGCTCTGCAATTTCATTTTCAGCTTCAGGTAAGATCACACATTTTCAGTTTTGCAGAGACCAACATGTCCATGTTGTTCCGTGCAGCAGAAGCACTTGCTAGGTATGCTTTTTTTGTCTTGGAAGCAATTCACAAACACATGAGTCACACGAGGGATTGTGTACCTTCCTGCTCAGATACATGTACTCTCACATTTTTTTGCTCTTGCTGAGCCTAACTGTAGGACGGAATCATTCATGAGCTGCTGCCATAAGAATGGACTAACGGACACAATCCTTGCCTGCACGCTTCCCCTTGCATCCCAAAGACTACACCAAGCAAACTCTTGTTACGCACTATTCTTCTCATGAGCTGCCGCATCACAGTAAATCGCGTAGGGTCTGAAGCAAAATCAAATTGCTTCCAGGTAGAGAGCTCACAGAGGAGAACGTGCTAGCACAGGAAACCGTCACCAACTTTCTCTGTCACAATTGTGCAAGCAGCATTCACAGCTTTTTGCCATCTGTAAACTGCAGGCAGCCAATGGTGCGCTGAACAGTCCTTCTCCTCAGCTTAGCAGCAGCCAGTACTTTCAGCCTTGCAAAGTGCTTATTTCGCACTAAGAAGATGAAGTCAAGACAGAAGCACTTGCTTATCTCAACCTTTAAGGTACACACCATGCACTGGGGTTATGCTCCTTCCCTCTAAGAAACATAGAATGTCACCATTTTCACTCTAGCTGATCCTGGATTCAAACCTTGAAAGAATATGCAGCACTTACCATACAACAGGTCTAAAAGCTGGAGCCCACTGAAAGCATTCAGTCTTGTCTGTTTCCAGTATGTGCATTTCACATATTTGCAGAGTGCTGTGCATGGGTTTTCCTGTGCTATATGTACAATCTTACTCTTCCTGTTTTGCAAGTCTGAAGTGTCCTTCTTTCTCTTGCTCAGAGAAGTCTGCCAGAGAAGTCTGCCAGAAGACAAGCAGTTGATGCATTTGTTGTTCCATGTCCAAGCCGTGCAGGAAACCACCATCACTTGGGTGATGGCAAAGAGCAATGAAGAAAATGTTTTCGTCTGAGCACATTTTTTTGTGCGAGAAGTAGATCTGGATCCTTAGTAATGCCAAGGCTCTAAGGTGTATGATGATTCTTACAGCTGGGAAGGGGAATGTGCAGAGCACAGCAAGCTGACAGCGGTTCACAGGTTGTAAAGGAAAGAAGCCTGCTACTTGATTGTGGTGCAGTGTCCTAGGTTACAATATAAAAATGTATTCTATTCCCATCCTCAAGAGCTGCTGAAACCAGGAGGAGCATTGTTTTTTTCCTTATCTCCTGTTAATGGGCCCATCAATGTCTTGCCACATGACTCAGAGATAACTCCCTCCAGGAGCCATTTCTGTTTAACAGGTAATCAAGGACCCACCACATGATTCAGAACGATATCAGCCCATTGTGAGATGCTGCACTCAGGGGGAAGGAGCTAAGCATCCCCGCCTGGATATAATCTGGGTTTTGGGACAGAGCAGTCAGTCTTTCCACTGGATTCCCAGAGGAACGGCTGCCCTTACCCACTGGTTTCCAGAGGACAAGAGCTACAGATCATTTCTACAGGATCACCACTTCAACAAGACCATTTCATCTGGACTGCTACCACCACCCTAACTAGCAGGGTATCAGGTTGTATTCTGACTCTGTCAGTGGCTTTGGGTTTTTTGTATTATTGCATGTATTTGGGGTTTTTTTCCCTTTTCCTAATAAATTTTATTTCTGACTTGGAGTGTCTCACTGGTTTTGCTTTCAAACCAGAACATTCAGATACAAGTTCCCACGTGTAAGGGGCAGGAGCTGAGCTAGCTTCTTGTCTTGGCACAGTTATCTGTGTGAGACATAGCCAAGAACTCTTTCATTTCGACGCAGACTTCGATACTGATCAAATGCGATGGTATGTGCGATGGAGCTGAGAAAGAAAGCGCATGGCTCTGGCACGTTTCATCAGAAGCAGTCTTTATGACTGGCTCTGTGCCAGCACAGCGTTCTGTGATAGAAAGCAGGTGGACACTTTGCACTCTGGGAGAATGAAAGTGTGTGATGTTACATACTGTGAAGAAAGAACCTGTTAAGCACTGTGCTTGTGTGAACAGGGTACAAGGCTGCAAGAGGAGCTGGCTGCCAGTCAGTTGCCTGCCAAATCCTAGTTAACAACCCTAAGGAGGAAGGTCAACAAAAGCTGTTGACACTCCCTGTGTCAATTTGTGTTGACACAAATAAACACCCCAAACCCTAAGGAAACAACCCCATTTGGCTTCAGCTTCCAAGAACCAGAGAACATAATGGGGCATATATAGTAGAGAGAGTATGTACTGCAGAAGTGTGTTTGGTGTGGTTACGTGCAGCAAGGGGAATGAAGGTTCAGATCAGAACTGGCCTTTTTCTTCTAGAGCTTGTTTTATGGGACCAGCTGCTGGACATGTGAAAGGTTCCCGTGAGAGTGGAAAAAAGCTACGAAACATATCTATTAGAAAGGGAGATGCACAGTGCCAGCATGCTGTATGTAGTTTTAGGACCAGGCGGTGATTTAGGAACATCTTGTGTCCTCACACTCACTTCCCTGTGAGCTATAGTTGCTTGGACTCAGCAACACTGAAGGTGTGTGAAAGCGGTTGCACTGTGAATAGCAGGTTTCACATGGAAGAGAGAAAGTCAGACAATGCATTCTGTCCTAGGACATCTATCAGTGTGAACCGCAGGCTGGAAATGCTTCAGGTGAGTGATAGACTCTGCCACACTAAGAGAATGTGATGCTGTCTAGAGTTGAGAAGGAAAATGCAAATCACTAGTGTGTTTCGTCTAGTTTACAGACTGCAACGGGAAGCCCTTGCAAGGCCAGCACTGGCTTTTTCTTCTAGGACATTTGTATGAGAGCAGCTGCTGGACGTTTTGAAAGTGTTTTGGATCAGCAATAGTGAGAGAGAAGGATGGTACATAGAACCTGAGGAAAAATGCCTATCTCTAAGGTGTCTGATGCAGTTCTTTGAGTCCGAGTTACATGTCAACCAGCTGATCTCACAGAAAATGTTCTAAAAGAGATTGTAATTGTTGTAATTTCCTCTTCTTTTCAACCTATGAACTACATGGTCAGAAGTGAGACAATTCGTCTTCCTTCCCGGCTAGATGCAGGATTGCATTCTTTGAAGTCTCCAAGAGCCAGGATCCACAGCGGAGCTCTTCCCCAAATTGCTCGCAAATAAATGGGGCCGGGCCAGAAAAGCGCTTGGCACTGTCAGCTCTCATCAGAAAAAGCACACGATGGCGCTGTCGCCTTGCAAAAGTAGGAAACGAGCCGAGCCTGGCTCGAAACGAACCCGAGCGCAGAGCCAAGTTGCAAATGTGCCTGCTCGCCAGTCAACTGTGTCAGGACAAAACCTTTTCGCTGATCTTCCCCTTCCAAGTACAAACTCATTTGCTTCACACTTACTCAAATGCCAGCACAAACTCCTTTGCGCCAAGAAATCTTTTCACTCTTGCAGAGTCCGGCTACAAACTTAGAAACGTGGCAAAAGCAGAGCTGACAAAGTTGCTGCTCCCTGCAACTGCATCCATGGAACTACCAGCACACACCCTGCACTTCCCTCCTCAGCTCTAGGTACCATCCTAATACTTCAGTCACCTAGAGCCAAGATCCAAATGGAACAGCACCAGGGAGTACTCCTTAAATGTACTAAAGGTAGCAGGGCATAAAGCTCTACAGCTTGGCTTTTGTATTGCCAGTGCAAACACTCAAGAGCTCTGACTCATAGAGCAGCCTGTCCAGAAAAGCCGATAAATTCAAGAAGACCACCCAATTCGCAGATCCAAAATCACTGTCTTTGCCAAAGAGAGGACCTATGAGCTCATCACAAAAGAAATGGCATCCCCTCCTCCAAAATACAAAATATCCCTCCAGTGATCCCATCCAAAGGTTCCAGAAAACTGTTACTGGACATTACCTGCCCCCTGGGCAGCTACACTCCAAGATTCAGCATAGCTGCTTACCTTGTCCAAAAGAAGTACACTGCCAGAATTTCAGAAGGCCATGGCTGAGAAGTGGCAAGCATGTGCCAAATGGACTCTCTCAAGAGGCTTCACTTTCAAAAGATGGCTACCAGCTCCATCACTGTGCAAACTAAGGGAGTGTTTCCACACAAAATATGCCAGGACAGAAAGCAGCTGCCACCCTTGACCTCCACTAGGCACCTTCTTATCCGCACCTTCAACACCAGGCTTACCTGCTTTCCTTCCCATGAAAAAGCATTGTAATTCTTGTTCAGTAACTTACTGGTGGAAAGCTGGACACCCCCTCCAGTATCTAATACATCCAGTCTTGCTGGATTTTACCTCCCCAAACTACATTATCATCTGCTCTGCCAACAGTAGCTTCCCCAGGAAAGCTACTCTGAGTTACAGTGGCGAAAAGCCCCCAAGCAGGCAATAATGAGCATTGACTCCATGATTGAAGAAGGCTGATCAAATGCTTTATTAAGCTATAGTATATACTAAACTACACCATACTAAAACTATATGAAAAACCCTTCACCCTTGCCAGACAGTCTGATACACACATGTGGATCCAATTGGTCAATGAATCAAAACACCATCACCAGTGTCCAATTAAGAAACCACCTTTTGGTAAACAATTTCCATAACACATGCCATATGTGCATAACAGGTGCAGAGATTAAGATAAGAATTGTTTTAATTCTTTCTCTGAGCTTTCTCTCAGCCTTCTCCAGAAAAATCCTGGGAAAGTCTGTGTCTCTCTCTGTTCAGAGGATATGTGATTACCACACTGAGTCACTTGGCCTGGTCTTGCCTTCAGTACCTTGCCTAGTTTTTCCTGCCTACCCTTGCTTTCCCTTGCCTATTTCTCCTTTGCCTATGCCTCTCTTGCCCTGCCCTGCCTACCACTCCCTTGCTTTGCTTTGCCTTGCCTGCAGTCCTGCCTTGCAGGCAAAGGCAATTGAAATGGAAGTGTAGGTAATTCTAGGCAAGTCAAGTGAGATGTAGGCAAGGCTAGAGCAGTGAGGGGAAAGCAAACAGAGTGTTAGGTGAGAGAAGGCCGAGAAGTTTTAGGCAAGGCTGAGCATAGGAATGTAAGTCCAGGGCTGGGTAGGCCAGGAAGGGTCAGGATGGGCTAGGCAGGGCAAGACCAGGCAAGAAAGGGGCAGGCAAGGCAAAGGAGGGAATGGGTATATGAGCCAATGTGAAGCAAGAGGTACTCAGTGCAAGGCAAGAATATGGAAGGGTTGGTAATGCTAGGCAAAGCAAAGGAAGCATAGGAAAGGCAAGGCAAGGCATGGCAAGGGGAAGGAAGGTAAGGCCTAGGAAGAAAGGAGTGGGCAGGTCAAGGCAGGGCCTGTAGATGAAAGGCAATGCTGGGTAAGCATGTCAAAGGCTGGGTTTGCAAAGCAAGGTAAGTGAAAGATAGGCAAGGCAATGAGAGTCATAGGATGAGCAGGCAAGGCCAACCAAAAAAAGGCACAGTAAAGAATTGTAGGAGGATAGGTACACAATACAAGGAAGTAGTCGGCAAGGCAAAGGAAAGAAAAGGAGAAAGCCAGGCAGGACATGGGGTGGTTAAGACAAGGCAATAGATGGCTAGGAAGGCAGGCAAGAGAAAGGAGAAGAAGGCAAGGCAGGGCAAAACAAGACTGGGAAAGTAAGGGCTATGCATATAGAGGTGGGGGGTGGGTATGAAAGGCAATGCAAAGTAAAACACAGGTTGGGAAGACGAGGCAAAGGAGGAACATGAATGGCAAAGAAAGTCGAGGTTGGGTGGGCACGACAAGGGAATGGTAGATAAGAGAAGGCGCAGAAGTTGTAGGCAAAGAAAGGACAGGGGGAAATGCGGTAAGCAGGACAGGGTAGTGGAGGAATAGCAAGGGAAGGGAAGGGAAGTTCTGGGAAGGGAAGGCAAAGGAAAGGAAGGCAAGGGAAGGCAAAGGAAGGCTAGGGAAATCCAGGAATTGGTAGGCAAAGCGAGGAAAGATAGGCAAGAGGAAGGCAAGGCAAGATGGGGAAGAAGAAGGCAAGGCAAGCACAGTGAGGGTTAGGCAGTGTAAGAAGAAGGTGTAGGCAAGACAAGGTAAAGTAAGGGAGGTGTTGATAAGATATGGGAAGGAAACAGTAGTCAAAACAGTGGATGTCAAAGGAGGGACAGGCAAGGCAAAGCACAGTTAGGAAAACAAGCAGTAGGCAAAGCAAAGGAGGAGGTGGGCATGCAAGCCAATACAAGGCAGGGGAGGGATAGGTAGGGCAAGGCAAGGAATGGGCATGCAAGGCAAGGCATGGGAGGGGTATGCAAAGCACAGCAATGCAGGAGCAGGTAAGGCAAAGCTAGCGATGCATGCGCAATGCAAGGATGGGCTAGGCAAAGCAAGACAGTGGAGCAAACGGCCATTCACCTTAAAGTAGGACTTAAATCTTGTTGGTCCTTTTCAACTCAGAATGTTCTGTGAAATCTTTGAAGGCAAGAGCAAGTGCAAAAGGAGAGGCAAGGGAATGGTAGGCAAGGCAAGGCATATGAGAGGTAGTCAATGAAAGGCAAGGTAAGGTTAAGCAGCTATAAGCCATAAAAGGCAAGGCAAGGAAGCAATTGGCAAGGCCAGGCAAGCAAGGATCAGGCAAGGCAAGGCAATGGAAGGGGTGGGAAGGTAATGCAAGGCAAGGGAGAGGTAGGCAAGACAAGGCAAGATCAGTGAGGGGAAGGCAAGGCTAAGCAAGGAAGTGGTAGGTAAGGGAAGGTCAAGAAGTTGTGGGGAGGGGAGAGGAGGGGAAGGCAGTCATGTCCACTGAGGAGAAGGCAAGGCAAGAAAAGGGAGGAATAGGCAAGACAAGGTAAAGCAAGGAAAAAGAGGATAAAGTTGATAATTAAAGGAGAGGCAGGGCAAGGGAAAAGAGGATAAGGTTGATAAGGCAAGGAGAGGCATGGGGAGTCAAGGCACTACAAGTCAAAGAAGGGGCAGGCAAAGCAAGGCAAGAACAGGCAAGCAAAGGTTACACAAGTCAGGGCAAGGGATGGGTATGCAATGCAAGGCAAAGGAAGGGTAGTCCCATAGAAACTGCAATCTAGCAAGCAGGAAGAATAAATTAGAAAATAAGGAGGTATTTTCACCTTGAGTTGTGCCAAATCACTGTAGGTGTTCACATGTTGATAGCCTGCAAAAGTAGTGAGGCTTTTCAGCCTTGGCCTAAGGACAAATTTGTAGACTCAAAGGCAGGAAAGGCTATCGAGCTGCTCAGTATTTGAGACCCTCAAGATGTAAGCCAAACTGCTAAATTTTTTTAGTTGTAAATCAATAGCTGTAGCCAGACTGTTCTGATTAAGCAATTGCATTGTGAAGGGTATATGCTTGGCTAACCTTTTGCATATGGAAAAAGGAAGACAAACCCAAATGGGCTGTCAGGCCAAGAGCACCAGGAGGGAAGTCAGCAGGACTGAGCAGTACCTGGGAAGGGTACTTTCTTTCAGCAGTGAAAGACTGTGACTACTCTTATTGACCACCTACTCAAAACAGACATCAACTCCACTCCAATGCAGGGAAGAGCTGTGCCTGCAGACAAATAAATCCCCTCAGGAAATGAGAAATACACACAGAAAATAGGGGTTTGAGTGCTAATTAATAAAAAAAGTTATGTGATGAGGAAGTAATGAATGCCTCTGCTTGTTGAAATGTCTCATTGGTGTAAAATTTGGATGAGCGGGGAGTGAGTGACTATTTGTAGGAATCCCTCAGCTCCCTGCTTTTGCAAACTAGAATAAAGAAATAGAAATCTGTCACCACAGTGTGTGAATTGGCACTGTACACTGGGGAATGAACCTGCCATTGGGACAGAATATGGGGCCCCCAGAAACTTCCTGCCCATCTCCTCATATCACATCCTGTTTGTACAGCATACTCAGGGCTTTGTCAGCTTCATCCCTCCCCACCAACAGCTGAGGGTTGTGAGGAGAAGGCTTTGGGGGCAAGTAGCTCTGAGTCTGGCAGTGCCAGTGCCATGGGCATCAGGGCCTGGACCTGGCAGCATTATCGCAGCAGTCAGGTGGCCCGGAACTACTGGGGGAGTGCCAGGATGGGATTCCGGCCCTTGATGCCAGGAGACCCTGCAGGTGAGGGAGTCTTCTTTGAAATCCTTCAGAGAGAGAATTCTCTCCTTCTTGGGGGGGTCCTGGAGTCTTTATCCTTGAAGCCCTTCTTGGGAGGCTTGGGGTTTTTATCCTTGAAGGCCTCTGGAGAGACAATTCACACATCTTGGGAGAACTGGAGACTTTATTCCTGTCCCTCACAGCCACAGGACAAAAGCTCTGGTCTGTGCTATGATGCTTCCTCTTGTGCTGTTTCTTTTTGAAGGAATCTTCCAGTTCCACCTGCCTGTCCTACATGCTGTCCCACGGAAGACCAGTAAACAATGTGTATTGCTGCAGTACATGCTGTAGCGAAGGCTACAAGGCAGACCCAGAGGAGGATGTTCACCACAAATGGTGCCTCTTAATCCTAAAAGATAGGGTCATGGCCTATAAAGCTCCCTCCCACCCTGTGTCAACAGCCAGAGGCAGCCAGACTTCTTGGGTCTGCAGCAAGTCCTGCTAGCCCTAGAGAACAGGAGAGCTGTCTGCAAGGCCACACAGATATCCCACAGAGCACCCCAAGGCTGTAAGTGGCCTTGCTGCTGTGCAGGAGTCCTGGATCAATGGCATGGTTTACCTGAACTTGTCTGGAAGTAGAGTCAGGGCTGCACATGTTGTAGGGCTGGGACTGTGCCTTGTGGTTGCTCCTGCTTGTCTTCTGCCAGGTTTTGACCTTCAGTTATTGACATAAATGAAAATGTGGTCTAAAGCATAGAGGTTACCATGAAACAAGAGAAAAAGAAGAACTTACAGAAAGGAGAGAACAGACACAGAAAGGCAGAGAGGGAAGCTGGGGGTGAGAGAATCAGAAGTTTTGAGTTAGAACAAAGGAAAAAAGGATGGAAGAAAATTTAATAACCTGGAACTGCAGCTCATTATCCCAAGCCCTGGCTGCACCATAGCGACAAGGGCCAGTCTCATGCACTACATGAGGAGGAGACACCCCTACATTTTCCTTCTGCAGTGTCACCTGCTGCCACTGGCCCCAGAGGACACACCACCAAGACACACCTTGGCACCAAGAAAGTGCCAAGGCCACCCCACTGCAGGGACAGGCACCCCTCTGTCCCGGGCAAGGGGGCAGGAGGCATCACCCAGGGATGTGAAAAATGAGTGTGGCCTAGCCCCACACCCTGATTGAGAGGGACAGCAGAACAGCTGTCACAGCCCTGGGGATAGACTGGAGGGCTCTTCCCCATCCATCCCTAGCTGAGCAGGCACCTGGCAGTAGCTGTACCTTTCCCCCAACACAACCTCATTTCAGAAGGCACAAGGTGTTGACTGGAGTCTCTAAGCAGAAGCTGACTCAGCTTTTTGGCAGAGTGCCACCTTCTTGTCTGGGGGTGGTGATGTGGTGATGCTCTACTCTTTTGTAGCACTGCCTAATGTGGAGTGTTTCACTGCGGCTGTCTTGAAGTCTCAGAGGCAGCTAGCTCAGAGTCCTTGAGGACAGCTGACTTGGCTCCAGGTCCAGCAAGGAAGTGGATCACAGAGTCCCTTCCCTGAGAGGTGCAGAAGCTGCTGGTATTACTATTGGCCTTCTTGGTCTCCTTGCTCAGCTGTCCCACTGCGCTGCCACAGAAATACTTCTTCAGGGTCCCTGCCATTGCCTCATGGCCACTGGGCTCCTGGTTGGACTTCAACAACTTGGATGAGGCTTCTCAGTGTCTGAGATCTGTGAGGCCAGTGTGAATTTTTCAGGCTTCTAGAGTCTTACAAACCTTTATTAAATAGTTTCTAATTTAAAAACTTAGATTTTGGTAGGTTGTCCCAGACTGCAGAGTTCAGGTTAATCACACTGGCCTGTTTGAAAATAACATTGCAACCCAAGATGTATGAATGACTGGCAAACAGAGACAGGTTTTTTTTGGTTTGTTTTTTTTTTTTTTCCAGTGGAAAGTACTTGGGAGTTTTAGCTCTAATTCAGGAGTGTGAGCTTTCATGTCCTATTTTCCCTTAAAACTGTATCACATCTTCCCTGGGTACACAAATATGGAGGTGCTAAAGGTCAAAAGCTTTGTTCTGTATCACGGAGTGAAGTCTGGTCTCTCTTTGCCAATCCTCCTGTCCTGTAAATATGGGAATTGCTTTAATTACCACATTAATGACTTTCAAAGCATGCAGTGACATAATGGTGAATAGAGAGATTTGGCTTTCTTAAAAGCCATCGATTTCAGTTGATACTGAAAAGTGAAAAGCCACCCAGATGCTTTAGTTCAGGAGAAACACTGGGGGTAAGCCCTGGTGTTTGCACAGCGTAAAGCTCTATGTCTGTGAGCTCAGTCTTTGGTCCTCAGCCAGACCATGGTTGTCTGTATCTTCCAGTGTAAGTGGCTGCCTGTGCATTCTTCTTATATATTTCTGTGATAACTTCCTTAAAAATAACTTCTGTGAAGCAGAGATTAAATTGTGAGGACTCTGTAATTCTTGGTTCAAAAACAAATATGACCCTGTGGGCATTGCTTCAGTGTGGGCTCAATTCTGTAAAACTTGAGGCATGATTAAACAGAAATGCCTCAATAAGAGTTAATTAAATCAGCAACAAAAAAACTGTGCAGGGTTTCTTGATATTCCAGTCATCCTGGTGCTTTCTGTTGAATGTCAGCTCTGAAAGCAGAATGGGAAATGCCTGCAGTGCCAGCTGCCAGACAGTCCCTCAGCTAGGCTGGTGCAGGGAAAGGAATGACCTCTCCAGGAGCAGATGGCTATGGGACTGAGAAGAAATGATTAGTAAAAGGAGTTTTTGTTCTCTCTGTCTCTCTTTTTTTATTTGTAAATACTTCCACATGAAAAAAGGTCCTTCCAGGGAGAGACTCTGTCCTAGACTACAAGGCAATGTGTACTCTATTTGCCATCTGTTAGAGGTGTGGCAGACCTCTTTCTGTTAATTGAGCAGTTTTCTTTATCTCTTCCTCAACCAATCCTCCCTCGGGGTAGACATCTGCTGTTAATGGGCCATTGACTGTCACACGCGGTTGATAAAATTTCATCATCCCTTTGGGAGATGCTCCGCCCAGAGGGAGGAGCCAAATTTTCCTAACTGGGTATCATCTGAGTTTTTTGGGAAACTAGCACAGCCTTTCCACTGGATTCCCAGAGGAGCAGCTGCCTCTTCCACTGCATCTTCAGAGGAAGACCAAGCTCACCTACACAACCACTGGATCTTCAGAGGAAGATTACATCCTTCTACAGGATCCCTGCTCCAACAGAACCACATCTGTCGCTGCAGTGGGACTGCAGCCACAATTCCAATTGGACTGCTCCCAACACCCTGACCAACAGGGGGTCAGGTTGTATTCTGACTCTGTCAGTGTTGTTTTGTTTTACTTCATTGTTTATTTTATTTTTATTTTCTTCCCTAATAAAGAACTGCTATTCCTGCTCCCATAGCTTTGCCTAAGAGCCCCCCCTTAATTTCAAATTTATAACAATTGGGAGGGAGGGGGTTTACATTTTCCATTTTAGGGGAGGCTTCTGCCTTCCTTAGCACACACCTGTCTTTTCAAACCAAGACAGACCCCCACCTTTTCCTGACCAATACCAGCAATGAAGTCCAAGAGAAGTCTGTTTGCTCTCCCTCTGCAGTGCTAGGCCTGGTCTTGGCAGGAGTGGAGCACTTGTGGGAGGTCTGGGGGAGATGGTTTAAATGTATGAGGCTCCTCTTGCACCTGCCCTGTAGAGGAAGGGCTTTGGAGTGCAAAGGGCAGATGGGCAGCCAGAGCCACCTTTGAGGGTTGCTGCTGCTTGAAGTGATATGTTGAAGAATGGATTTTCCTGCCAGGATTCTCAGGGATTTCGACAAGATAAGCTACGGGGGTCAAACACTGCAGTTCATGGAGTAAGGGGCAGGTGCCTGCACAAGGCCATCTTGACCACAGTTGCCCTGTGAGTGGGCTTGGCTGCTCCTGCAGCATTGGGGTCCCCCAGCTCAGAGCAGGCAGCAAACCCTTCCCATCACCTGCTGGGAACCCCAGAGCAAGGACCTGCCTGTTGTGCCCTGAACTGAGTGGGTGACCGGAACTGGGTGAGATGGTCAAGGGAAGTGTTATAGATGGATAATGAGAAGATTGGCTCTCGCAATTAAGGGATGACTATTGTGTGAATATTAAGAAAAACTTTAGTGATGTATAGTTATGTTATTGTAGTTTAGATGTCCTCTGTTCTCCCCAGAGTTCCCTTTCTCTCCCTTCTCTGTCTTGTTGCCATCAAACAGCCTGGGTTGTCTAGGACAGGTCAGAAGAAGGTGTGCACGTGTCCCTTACCTGGGGCAGTTGGGAATGGAAAAGCTTGCTGCTCAGGGGGTGAGGCATGGCAACACCTGATCTCCAGTCAAGTTACAAGAAAGCAGTCTCCATCGATAAATGGCAAAGAAGAGCTGACTGACAGACTTTGGGAGGGGCCAGGGTTGGCTGATGCAACCCCCCCAGGAGTACAGAAGACTGAGCATCCATCTTGAAGGCGAGCCAGCCACATGGTAGGCAGCCACGAGGGCAGTTCTCAGCGCTGCAATTCTTCCCTATTTAGTCCTCTTGTATTTTTGTTAAGGTTTAATAAACTCTTTAAAATTTTTTAATGAGCAGTCCTTTCTCACAATAATAACAATGGCAGCATTGATAGCAAAAGTATACAAAAAGATAAGGTATTTCACCCACAGAAAGGTGTTTACTGCTGGGAACAAAAAAAAGATGGTAGATGCTTCCATATATTATGTCCACATGACTAATATGGCAAGCATTCCCACACAACACCCATGTGGTCATCAGGAACTAAGGCAAGATGGCAAGGAAGCTCTGTGGCTAACATTTCCTGCTTTCCCAGTCTGAAATAATGGAAAACAGTGACAAAGTAAACCCCCTGGAAGCCAGGTCATCCTAGTAGGAGTTGCATTGCCACTGCTGAGCTCAGTTTTGCATGGGTGCCTCTGGTACTTATACAACATTGTGGGGTCTCCCCTGCAAGGTGATAGCCTCCCTGCCAGTGCTGTCAGTTCAGCACTACAGACAATTTGTGTTTTCTGTGCTGTCCAGTTCAGCACTGTGGTCTGTGGCTGCACTCTGGAGGAAAAATGGGAGAGGGGACCAGTGAGATGGCAGAGGAACTGAGTCCATAGAAGTTGATGCTGACACCTTCGCAGAACGAGGGGAAAAAGGCCGACTTCCAGTTAGGGTGCCCGGGTTTTCCTTCCAGAACTAGTGATGATGTACATGATAAAGAATAACAACTTGGTCACATCCACAGAGTGCTGAAATTCTGCTCCCTCTCTGTAAGCAGAACAATATCACTTTGCTTGTGATGGGCATCCATTTTGTGCCAGTACTGCCTAAACTGCCTACTGGGTCTGGCCAGAGCTGGGTGGGGTGGGTGAAGTTGCCAAAATTTGGGAGATCCAACCCTGCTGTCTGGACTGGGACCTCCTGGGACCTGCTGGAGACTGAAATGTTATCATTTATGACTTAAACATTTTCATTAATAACTTTTGCCTATTATAGCAAAATATTACAAAAGCTGCAGAGAAGACCACCACACCCTGAATAGGCTGACTGGGGCCCTGAACTGCTCATGGATGGAAATAAGATAAAGTAAACTCAGGTCTGGGAAGAAAAGAATACATTCACACAGGGATCAAGCTTAACATCTTCAGAGTGGACACCAAAGCCCCGGGGCTATCAGCTGCCAGGTTCTCACAAGTCCTCAAACCAAAGGGTGGGGGGGGAAAAGGCTTTAGGTGTGTGATGGAAATGCCTCTGGTTTGAGGCAGTTATCATTCACCCTCTACTGTGCAGAGGACCCCAAACTGCAGGGCCCTTCACCCCAGGAAAAGCTTATCCACAGCACAAGGGGTGCCATGGCCCATCAAAGGCAACCCCAAGGGGTTCCCAGACCCTGCACCAGAACACGGCAGATGATGCAACAAATTCACAATATTGCAAGGGAGGCACATGGGCATTCCCACCTGCCCAAAACATATATTAATGCACTGGATTCCATACTTTTCATCGTGTTGTGGTGTGGTGCGGCAATGGGGGACACTCACCACCAAGGAGACCAGATGAAGGGGAGCAACGAGACATTGTTGAGACCCCCAGAAAGGTGATATGTTTCTACCTAACCCCTGTCACTCCCTGTCCCCCCACCCCTCTCTCTTTTTCTTTCTTTCTTTCTTTCTTTCTTTCTTTCTTTCTTTCTTTCTTTCTTTCTTTCTTTCTTTCTTTCTTTCTTTCTTTCTTTCTTTCTTTCTTTCTTTCTTTCTTTCTTTCTTTCTTTCTTTTTCTTTCTTTCTTTCTTTTCTTTTCTTTTCTTTCTTTTCTTTCTTTTTCTTTCTCTCCTTCCTTCCTTCCTTCCTTCCTTCCTTCCTTCCTTCCTTCCTTCCTTCCTTCCTTCCTTCCTTCCGCCACTTCCGCCACTTCCGCCACTTCCGCCACTTCCGCCACTTCCTTCCGCCACTTCCTTCCGCCACTTCCTTCCGCCACTTCCTTCCTTCCTTCCGCCACTTCCTTCCGCCACTTCCTTCCTTCCTTCCGCCACTTCCTTCCGCCACTTCCTTCCGCCACTTCCTTCCGCCACTTCCTTCCGCCACTTCCTTCCTTCCTTCCGCCACTTCCTTCCGCCACTTCCTTCCTTCCGCCACTTCCTTCCTTCCGCCACTTCCTTCCTTCCTTCCTTCCGCCACTTCCTTCCGCCACTTCCTTCCTTCCTTCCGCCACTTCCTTCCGCCACTTCCTTCCTTCCTTCCTTCCTTCCTTCCTTCCTTCCTTCCTTCCTTCCTTCCTTCCTTCCTTCCTTCCTTCCGCCACTTCCTTCCGCCACTTCCTTCCGCCACTTTCTTCCGCCACTTCCTTCCTTCCTTCCGCCACTTCCTTCCGCCACTTCCTTCCGCCACTTCCTTCCGCCACTTCCTTCCGCCACTTCCTTCCGCCACTTCCTTCCTTCCTTCCTTCCGCCACTTCCGCCACTTCCGCCACTTCCTTCCTTCCGCCACTTCCTTCCTTCCGCCACTTCCGCCACTTCCGCCACTTCCGCCACTTCCGCCACTTCCGCCACTTCCTTCCTTCCTCCACTTCCTTCCTTCCACCACTTCCTTCCGCCACTTCCTTCCGCCACTTCCGCCACTTCCTTCCTCTCTTCCTCTCTTCCTCCCTCCCTCCCTCTTCTACTATTAAATAAAATACATCAATTTTTTGGCACCAACATCTAACCCCGTTTGGTTTTAATCACTTTTTTTGGGTATATTTTGAACCTTCAAATTCTTTCCATTTTATACACAGAGACTTCGTTTTCTTTGCTCTTCTGGGTTTACACTGGATCATAACAGGACCCCAAAATAATGAGACATGGGGAAAGACCTGGGAGCTTAATCATTGTCACAGCAGGAAGGAAGTCATAGTCTCCTGACACAATCCAGTTCAAACTGAAAACCAGGGGAACAACAGGACATGAGTGAGTGCAGCCATTGACCCAGTGGTTCACTGTCCCCACTGGTGGGTTGCACTCTCCCAGTGCAACAACCAGAGGATCCAGTCAGGCAGAGGATACCAAAACCCACCAGCATGCAGGTGTTGAAGCTGCCAGTATTGAATTTGCACCACTGGGGATGGATGGAACAATGAAGGAGACCACTAGGAAGGATACAATTCTGGGATGCTGGTCTAGAATCAAATTGCAAAAATTTGGTGTAGTTTTGGTTGGGAGTGCTTTGGAGGGCGAGGGGAGGATGAGGATGAGCAGTGTGAAGACGATAGTGGCAAAAACTGAAGGAGAAAGGAGAAACCAAACAGGTGGAGAACTTCCAGCCCCATGTGAACAGGGCTGCAGAGGGCAAAGTCCAGTGTCGGCAGTGGGTGCCCAGCATGAGTTTCTCCTCTGGGGGGTCCCCAGCAGAGCCCCCCATCATCCAGCACAAGGGGAAGAAGAGGCTGTTACCCAATGTTGAGCTCTTCCCCAGGGGCCCCCAATTCAACCAGCAGCCACTGATGATGGAAGTCACCCCATGTTTCAGTCTGGGGGAGACTCGGGTGAGGGAACCCTTAAATTTCAGCTGCATAAGCTGGCACTGAGCTCCCAACTCTTTGGTGAGCAATTAACTCCCCGCCAAGCATAGGAATCCTTGGCAATCCCTTAAAATGGTGATGGAGTGGTGGAGCATCACTGCCCCAAACCGTCTTTAACTCACTCCCCTAAATCCATCTTTTTTTGGAGGGTGTTCAAAGATTTTGTGTATACTTTCAAGCAGGGGAGGTGTTTAATAGTTCCTTGCACTTGGCTTGGCTGAAATAAATGTTAACGCCCAAAAAAGTAATGAGAATGTCTGTGCAGTCTGGTCATGGGGTTTGGGGAGCCAGAGACAGGTTTTCTGGGGCTCGCAATAAGGGGGAGGGAGTTAGGCTGTGTTTTAGGGAAACAAGTGAATTTTAAGGGGTGAGGTCTGGGTTTGGGGGGCCTAGGGCAGGTTATGTTGGGCTGGAGATTTGGGGGTTGGGGATGTATCATGGGCTGCTCAGATGGGTTTGGGAGACTAGGGGAGGTTTTGGGGGCCTTAGGTTTCGGGGAATTGGGAATAGATCTTGGGGGGCTTGAATGGATGTTGGGGAACAAGGGACTGTGTTTAGAGGACTAGAAATTGGTTTTGGGTGACTGTGAATGGGTCATGGAGGACTTGGATGGATTTTGGTGGACCAGGGAAAGGAGTTAGGGGGTTGAAAATTAGTTTTCAGGGGGCTGGGATCCATTCTGGGGGGACCAGGAATGTGTTATTGGGTTTGTGGATGGATTTGGGGACAGCAGGGCTGGATTCGGGGAAGGCAGTGTTGGTTTTAGGGGGTTCCTCCACCCAGATTGCTACTGTTGTGACATCATGTGTTGTCATGGTGATGTTAGAACCTACAGTGTTGTGAGGCTGGTTGGGACAGTTAGGTGTCTCCAGTCCCCAGTGGGTGCTGAGCTGGATGATCCTGAACCCCTGGTGAAGAGCCAACCCACCATGGTGACTCTAGTGGTAGGTGCCGAGTCCTATGACATAATGGCCATGGTGGGGAAGGGGACTTTTGGACAGGTGATCCAGGGGCAGTGCAGGAGGACTGGGGAGATGGTGGCCATCAAGATCCTGAAGAACTGTGATCATGATGGCCAAATAGTGAAGAATGAACTGAGGCTGCTGCAGGCTTTGCGGGAGGGGGACACAAAGAACTCTCACATCATCCGTTTCCTCGAGTCTTTCAGTGACACGGTCTGGACCTACCTGGTCTTCGAGCTGCTGCAGCAAAACCTCTTTGACTTCCAAAAGCAAAACAACTTCTCACCGCTGCCAGTCCGACACATCCGTACCATCACAGCACAGGTACTGGTGGCACTAGTCAAGCTGAAGGAGCTCTCCATCATCCATGCTGACCTTAAGCCAGAGAACATCATGCTGGTGGACCATGCACGCTATCCATTCCGCATCAAGCTTGTTGACTTTGGCTCAGCTATCCTCCTCCCTGAGGTCTGCCATGTCCAGGAGCCCTACATCCAAACCCGCTTCTACCGGGCACCAGAGATCTTGCTGGGGTTGCCCTTCTGCGAGAAGGTGGACATCTGGTCTTTGGGCTGCGTGATGGCCGAGCTTCACTTGGGTTGGCCACTCTACCCTGGCAATGACGAATATGACCAGGTATGCTACATCTGCTCCACCTTGGGGCTACCCCGGGGTGAGCTGCTCTGCGCTGCCCAGAAGACACAGTCCTTCTTCCAACGTGTACCATGTTCCACTGGTACCTGGCAGCTCAAACCACCAGGGAAGGTGATGGCAAAGCCAATGGAGAGGAAGGAGCATATCTTTTCCTCACTGGATCAGTTGGCAGTGGTGAATGTCTGCCCGATGCCTGGTCCTGATCAGGGGGAGCTAGCCAAGCACTGTGATCTGTACAGGATGGTGGAGCTGGTCAAGAGGATGCTCACTTGGGACTCACATGAGCGAATCACACCCAGTGCTGCCCTTCATCATCCCTTCATCTCCATGCAGGAGGTGAAGGCCAGCTTTGAGGCCACGCAGTACTACGAGCTCAGTCAGGAAGACCTGAGGGCATCCCGTAAGGATTCCAGCATAGCTGAGATCTTCCCAGGCACAGAGAAAGGTGCCTTCATCCCTGCCAGCCAGGGAGGCATCCAGAAGGCCACTGCCCAGATGGATGGGCTCAGCCTGGCTGAGCCAGCTGGGGACACTGGTGATAAGTGTAAGCAGGACATCTGTCAAGCCCCCAGTCTCACCCACTGTGGAAGCCAGTACTGTCAGCATCACCGGTGTCCCCACATGGAGCCCACTGAGGGTCACTTGGCTGTGCCGTGGTCTCCCAGCAAAATGAAATGGTACAGCCACTGGTATGGCAGCCCAGACAGTGGCATCATGGAACAGAACCTGCCTGGAAGATGCTACAGCTCATCCTGTGCCAAGGTACAGGGAGGGGGATCCTGGGCATGGGTACTCTGGGGCAAAGGGTGCTTGGGGTCCCTTACATACTTGGGTCTCCTAGTGCCACATGTCCCTGGGTGCCTGAGGTTCCCACAAAAAAGAAGGTAACACTCACCCCCTCCCCATGCTTTCCCCACTATTCCCCACCACAGAGAGCTCTGGTGATGTGGCGCAACCCCAAGCCTCCACAGATTTGGAGAATGGGCTCCAGAGGCTGGGCTGGGACGCCCCTGCAGTACTCAGCACGCTCCTCCTACCACAGACCCAGTGGCACTCCCAGCACCACTGAGACCCCACAGCAACCCTTGCATACACTCCAGCAGTCCAGAGCTTGCAAGAGACCTTCTTCTTCCTCACCCTCAAGCACCCCAACCACCAAAACCCAGCGCCTTGCTGGTGGAGACCACAGTCAGGGCTGCAACAGAACATACTATGCCAGACGCTACCGGCTATGTTTCTCACATTGATCCCCCAATAAATAGTTTTGCCAAAAACTGAGAATTTCAACTGATTATTTGGAGTTTGGTACTGCCAAGACTTGAGGGGTGTCCCAGCTTCTCACCCGGGGCGGGCAGAGCACTTGGCAAAGGCCTGTCACTTTTCACCATCGCAGCATGGGGGACCCACATCCCCAGGCTCAACAACAACATGAACTCCAGAAAACTTGGGTTTTCTGTTTTTTCTCCTGCAGCAGGGCATCTCACACCCCACAAAACTTATCTGTATCTTGTTAACTGGTCAGGTAGCTCAAACAGGGCAAGTTGTCTTGTGTTGGGTCTCCTGCCCACCCAGGGACGCCAGATGTGGGGTTTCTAGCCCCAGATTGGGGTGACCCCGAAAGATGGAAAAGTCTCTCCTCCAACCCGTGCCTTCGAAGAAAGACTCAGTAGTCTTCTGTTGTCTGGTCTCAAGGTTGTTTATTGTTGGTTATCTAAAAGATTCTTCTCCCTGAACTGCTGTGGCCTGTTCAGCAGGTCAGACAAAGGCACACTGACCTCCCAGGGGGCTGGTGCCATCTTTTATATCATATATTACGTACTACATATTTATACTTTTTCTCCAATGCCTATTATCTATATTGAATGGTGACTTTCTACTCTAAACCAATCTCTGAGTGCCAACATCACCAAAGACATGAAGACTAGGAAGGAGAAAGAAAGAGGACAGGGCACACCCAAATCCCTCCATCTTAGAACCCCCTGACGCCCATGTACAAAACTTGGACCCCTGCGTACAAAGCTTAAAACCCCCTTGTACAGCACTCAAAAATCCTTCCTTTCACTTCGTGATTATCTCTACTATACTACTTAACTTGTGTGTGTGGCTTGTAATTCTTCATACAGAGTTGGTAATTTGCTCCATGGGCTAAGATGGAAACCCCACGTGTGTCTTTGGCTGCATGCCAGGGTCTCAGAGCCCCCTGCCAGCAGCTCTGGCCATCCAGGGCACCCAGAGGGATGTCCTGGATTCCAACAGTCTTGTATGAATTATTTTGGTGCCATGGGGTTAACATTAGTCTGGCATCTCCCAACTGCCAATAAACACCTTACTGTTGAAGTGAAATTTGGCAAGATAAGCTAGATTTCTGACTGACGGACACCTCACTTCACAAACTATAAAAGCTACTTTCACAAAGCAAAAATCTGCACATTTTTCTGGAAACGTGTGTAGTTTCTCTCCATAACAGGGATGCCTGCTTTCCAATTACTCCTCTGGAGGCTGAGTAAAAGAACTCTGTGTACATTATCATCATCTCAGTAGTAAGTTACATTTTTGACTCCAAATCAGTACTATTTCTTTTATTCCCTTTAATATAGGTACCTTGATATTGTGCACTGTTCTATATAATCTACTAGTAGTTCCTTTAATTTTATACTGAGTAGTAATTCTGATTAAAATCTTTCATGCTATCTCCCGTCTGTTTAATAAATAACTCATTTTAAAATAGACCTAATGTGCTATCCTTAGAACTTGTGGGCCAGAGTAATTTCTTAAATTTAAACTGGCAAGGCTTGTCTAAAGCTTCTACTCACCCTGTGACATTCCCCAAACTGGAGTGGGAAGCCAGATTCAGCACAGCCAGACTTAGTGGTTCCTCAGTGCTCTATCCCTTGGCCTTGAATGGAGCCGCAGAGGCTCTCCCAGCACTTGGCATTGCCTACTTACAAACTGCCTGTGGCTGCTCTTGGGTGGTGCTGGCGGCATGGTGTGGCCAGCACCAGCTCCACTCACCCTGAGCTTCACCACCAGCACCAAGCTTGCTGGCTACACAAAGTCCCAAGATCAGTCAGACATCTCTGCAAGGAGATTTTTGGGGAAGGACAAAACAACCCAAGAACTGCCCCAAAGCCATTGTCAGCAGCAGCTGGTGGTGACTCACCCAGAAGCGCTGACCCTAACCAAAATCCAGAGAGGAGGTGACACAGGCATTCAGGACACTCTCCACCAATATCCCCACATAGCACCCTCAAATGCAGCAAGGGGCAAACCTCCCCTCACCACCTGTGGGACCCCTCCACAACACATGAGGCTCCCAAAAAGAGACCAAGACCCCCAGAATCCCCTCAATAGGACAGAGACTCCCCCAGCACTCCTGGGATCTCCAAATGGGGTCTGGAACCCTCCCAAGCTGAGTTCTGAGTCCCCATCGGGTTCTGAGTCCCCATTCACACTTTTATCCCAGCTTCTCAGCTCCCCATCATGCTGTCGTACTTGTGCTGGTGGGGGTCAATTTTGGGGGTTCATCTCCCCGCAAACCTGTCACACATGTAGGGGTTGTCCTGCTCCTCCAGAATGGTATCCATCATCTTCTTCATCCCCATCCTATGACCGGGGGAGGTGGGGATTCCCACCTGTCCCTCTCTGTTGCCCTGCAAGGTGCCACTTTGCCCTTGTTCTTGCAGCAGGGATGGTCATCGTCCAGTTCATCCCCTTCAGAGTCACGGGAGAAACTGGGTGGAGAAGGCGGGCCAGGGATAGATGGATTGACAAACATCTCCCTCTCTCCACTGGGGGATGGATGGATGGATGGATGGATGGATGGATGGATGGATGGATGGATGGATGGATGGATGGATGGATGGACAGCAGAATTGGCCAGCCATAAGCCATATGGACAGACAGACAGCAGAAATGGCCAGGCCAGGGGCAAAGATGGCAGGAATTGTCTGGACAGATGGACAGCAGGGATAGCAAGGATGAGGGACGGATGCACAGCTGGATGACTGGCTGGGGTGATGCTACGCCCTGGTCTGCTTGGAAGGTTCAGGGGAAGATTCTTTGATTTACTTTGGGCAGTGTGTGGAAGAAACAACAAAACACTCAGGAAGTTCAAGAACAAACTCCTTTTTCTGCAAACTTTAGAACATTAGGTAGAATAAGTTTTTTTTAGCAAGTTTTAAAATGTATCTGTTTCAGTTATTATCTATTGTAACGGGCAGAAAATCACACAATGAAAAGCCAGTGCCCATAAAGAATACAGAGGAGTCCTGCAACATTATTTGAATAAAGGGAGAGAGTCCACTGGGGCACACACCTGCTGGGTTTTCTCTCTTGAAGTTTTGGAGGGCACAGCCTCCTTTTATCCTAAACTCCTAGCCGCATGTTGCCCTCTTCCTTTCCCCATTGGCTGAGGTACTAGGAATGTACAGCCTTCCTGAATCACCTACCACATATTCCCTCCTTAAACATAAAATTTTGGCTCAAGTTCAGAAACTCAGGCTTTTACAGACCCATTTGCCATTTCACGAGTCAAACAGTCTGGGTTCTGCAACAAACCTGTGGCTTAAAGTTAGTAGAGACAGTAAGACTAATTTTGAAGATATTAATATCCACACCCACACCCATGTAATTGTTTGTAAAGACATTAGCATTCACCTTTCCTTTCAGTAATATAAAAGCATAATAATAACATTAAAGAAAATTTATAAGGAAAAAGAAAGAGAAAGAAAGGATAAGAACAGAATGATTATATAGTTATCACCCACAAGCAGGTCCAACAACAAAACCCGGTTGTTGCAATTTTAATGTAAGTTGGTCAAAGTAATGTTCACAGTCTTGAGCTATCAGGGGTGGAGGAAGCCTGCAAAATGCAATGATCAATAGGTTAATATATATCCAGTCTTGGTGGGAACACCCAGGTACCTCCCCTGGAGCAGGAATTCTACACTGTATAATGTAACACTTCAGATGGGGCACAATTGTTTTGAGTGTTTAACCATAAACATTCCAGGCTCTCACAGGTGGATGGCTGGACAGATGGAGAGAGCAGGGACGGCCAGGCCAAAGGGAAGGATGGCGAGATGGAAGGGGATAGGATAGATGGGAGAGGGGACAGATGGTAAGTTGCCTGGAAGGATGGACAGAGAGAAGGACAAAAGGACAGATGAATGGATGGACAGATGGCTGAGTACTGATGGACATCTGTGACAATGGGTGTCCCTCAGGGGTCTGTACTGGCACCAGTGCTATTCAATGTCCTCATCAATGAAACAGACAATGGAATCAAGTGCACCCTCAGCACATTGGCAGATGACAGCAAGCTGAGCAGTGCAGGTGACACGCCTAAAGAACAGAGCCATCCAGAGGGACTTGGACAGGCTCAATCAGTGGGCCAAGAGGAACTTTATGAGGTTCAACAAGACCAAGTGCAGGTGCTGCACATGGGTCCAGGGTAACACCCAGTATCAAGACAGGAATAAAGAGATTGAGAGCAGCCCTGCCAAAAAGGATGTGGGATGCTGGTGAGAGGCTGGACATGAGCTGGCCAAGTGCACTGGCAGCTCAGAAACTAACTGTGTCCTGGGCTGATCCCCACAGCATGGGCAGCAGGTGAGAGGGGGTTCTGCCGTGCTTCTTCACTCAGACAGAACCCCACCGGCAGTGCTGCCTCCAGCTCCGGGTTCTCCAGCACAGGAAGGATGTGGACCTGCTGTCCTGAGGCCATGGAACTGCTCTGAGGGCTGGAGCAGCTCTGCTCTGGGGACAGACTAAGAGCCAGGGATGTTCAGCCCAGAGAAGAGAAGGCTCTAGGGAGACCTTAGGGCCCCTTCCAGTGCCTAAAGGGGCTCCAGAAGAGCTGGAGAGGGACTTGGGACAAGCTGGTATGACAGAAAAAGGGAGAATGGCATCATACTGTTATCTGGCAGGGTTAGATGGGACCCTGGGAAGAAATTCTTCCCTGTGAGGGTGATGAAGCACTGACATGACTTGTCCATAGAAGCTGTGAAGCCGAGAATGTCACTTATATTCAAGAGCATCCCTGAACCAGCCTTGAGACTTGATGCCAACTTGCCTCACTGGCAGCCTGGAGAGCTGCCTTCCAATCAGCTCTACCAGCAGGACATTGCCGAGGCATTACTGTGAGGTTCCCTCTTCTCCTTCAGAAATCATGTTCCACAGCCAGAGACAAGCCTGTACCAGGAGGCGCTGCAATGGTTCCCATCAGCTGTCCAGGTCAGAGAGACGTAGGTAAGGCACCATGGAGGAGACACTGACTGTCACTTCTCTTGCAGGAACTAGGTTTAACAGCAGGAATAAGCCAAAGCACAAGGGCTCATAAGATCAAAAAAATGCATCAAACAGCGTCAAGAGAAGAGGAAAATGTGCAGATCATCAAGCTGGGATAGTGCTTTTAGGTAACATCTGCCAGCACAATTACAGTGAAAAGCATTGGGAGGTCAGGGAGTGACTGAGAAGAGTGCCCAGCAGCGAGGAGAGCCCAGGGAGACAGGACAACAGAGGACATGAAAAAGATAGAAAGTGGAAACTGAGGCCACTCATAGTGTGCAGGTCCTGGAGAGAGACACTGTTGGTTGAGCAGATGATGGGGAAGAGTATCCTGGCTTGTATTGCAATTTTCTCATGATTTGCAAGGGTGTTTTTTGATGTCATGTGTGCCTGAGAAGGTAAGAGGACAAGGCACAAAGAACTGGTTTATGCAGATGCAATACATGTAGTTAAATAATAAAATAATTTATCCTGGTAATTCTATAGTAAAGTATCTTTCCCTCTCTCTGAGGCTGCTGAAGAAGGACTTTTACACAGGTCACCAGAATGTGACTGGTGCCAAGAAAGATCCCTGCATTTGGATGCTCATCTGCACTCTGCTCCTGCTGACATCCCCTACTCCCAACACCTTTTTCATTGGATTTGGTTGCTAGAGGGCACAGCAGCCCTGGGCACTGGCAATGGAGATCAAAGACGATGCTTTCCTCATTTTGGAGTGAGCTTCACAGCAGACTTGGAAGCTGGTGCTTTATACTCTCTGTGATAAGAAATGCCTAAATGTTTGTCTTGGTTTTGCCTCAGAAACTGATTTCTGGGACAGCTGAGAAATAGGACAGAAGGTATATGAACTGCAGCTTGTGTGAGACACTGCAGAATCATCTTCAAGGTGAAGTGTTGTGTTTTTTAATCAAACTCCACTGCCCAAGTCTGCCAGGAAACCAATTTCTTCACCAAAAGAAGGAGTAAAAAGAGTGGAAACCCACCTGCTTAATCAAACAGCCCTGGTGATGGGAACTGTCAGTGTCCATGCTTGCAGTTGCTTGGTTTCCCTGTGTCTTGCAGAGACATCACTCTCTGGATGTTGCACTTGGGAGAACATGAACCACACACAGGGAGCTGAGCCTCTGATCCAGGAGCCCTGGAGACACTGTTTCTGAGAATTCTTTTTCCCTGATATCTCTGCATGCTCTTACAATACAGATGTACAAAGCTCCCACCTTTCTGCATCACAAGGGAGTGTTCATAAAGGAAGTCTAGAGTTAAAGCAAATTTGAAAAAACCTTGTTTTTTCTTGCATGGTCAAACTCTCTATAAATCAGAAGCACCACTTGGGGCTGGGTTTGGTTTGATGGTTTTACTGTTTCAATCATAAATATCAGGTTTAAGGGTCAACATTCTTCTGAGGTATTTGCAGCCTTTGATGCTCACTGACAGGTTTTGCTGGGAAGCTTGGTGACCTGTACTGAACAGGTCCATACAGAAGCCATATGCACTTGAAATCATGGGCAAAGAGTGAGGCAACTGTTGCAATGTTGCAAATGTTGCTACTTTTTAGTTCTCCTCTCTTGAGGATGAATGAAGAAAGTTCCCTTTCTTCATTCTTGCACCATCCTCCCTCGAGCTTCTGCCATCAGGAGGCTCTCTCTCTCCCTGTGGGAACAGCTGAGCAAGCTCCCATGGCCATGTCCCAGCTGGTGGTGAGGGTGCCCTGCATTTCCTGGGAGATGGAACGTCTGGCTGGCTTCTATTCAAGTTCTCCCCCTCCTCAGTGTGTGTGGGCTTTCTCCACCTCCTTGATTTCTTGCAGTCTCCTTGCAGCTTCAGGCCTGTCATTTTCTGGCACACTTGACATGACATGCAGAAGACTGAAGCAGAAAATAGATCACTGTTTTCCAGCCATGTCTGTGCCTTTCAGGCAGTGACTCATCTTTATACTCTCAGATGTCCATTTTGCCCCTTCTCACAGCTGGCCCTTCTCAGAGAGCACGCATCTGGCAATTTACACAAGCCCATTTTAGTACCAAACAGTGAGGGAGAAGAAATGGCCTGTCAAACTGCAGGACAGACAGAAATCACCTGGACAAACAGTCATTCTCTCCTATGACAAAAAGCAAAACCCATCAGAGAAGAACAGCAACAGGATCAGTAATACAAGAGAGAGTATATTCTGAACATCTGTCACGATCCACCCGCACGGACAGGATTGTGACGGTTCGTTATCTGATCTCAGGGTACAAAACACCAACACGGCAAGGGGGTTTGCAGTAACAATCAAAATCAGTGTACTTTATTGAATAATCACAGCAAAATGCATTGGAGGGGATTGGGGAAAAGAGAGAGAGAGAGAGAGAGAGAAAGAAAGAGAAAGAAACCCTGCAGGAAAGGAAAGGAAAGACAGAGTAGGTATATCTACCAGCGTAGAGGCGATGTAATTCTTCAAGGTCCAGCCCAGTCGATGTCCAGTCGAGGAGCTGCCTTCACGTTGGGGAGATCTCGAGTTAGCTAGCTGACTCGAGGGTTTTTATTAGAATTTTCTATTGAAAGTTGGGAAGGGGGGGGAGGGGGGGAAGATACAATAGTCTCATGATCTCAGCAGTGGGGGAGAGCCATTGTTTTCCTGGTCCAGTGGTCACTACCTGCAGGCAAACATCTCAGTTTGATCAGCTGTTCTCCCACACACACACTGCCCTCCTCCCCCCAGGTTAGAGGTTTCAGTCCTTGAGGAGAAAAAGTGTCTTTTCCATATAGGGGTTTCATGTCTCAGGCTTGGAGGAAGTGGCTTCTCCCATTTCAGTCCATCTGTACGGTGGTTGTACAGTAGATGAAGGGCCTTCTGTGGAGACCACCAAAAGGTAATTCCAGAAGAGAGTCCAGCCAGGCTTGGGGGTGGAAAACTCCAGGCCATTGTCGCAGAGCAGATACAGGCCAAGAAAGGTCAAGGTGCCCCTTCTCCTTTCGCTAGGTCCAGTGTTCTAATACAGCAAACACACCTGCAAACAATGGCTCAGCAGGCCAGAAGCTCTGCTCCAGCCTTGGGACCCTGGCACACTCCCACCAAACCAGGATGTCAAAACGGGATCCTTTTTCGGTGGTCCCAGTTTCTGCCTTTTTCATGACGATCGTGCTGCAGATGAGAGAAATTTTGGACAGAGTCTTACAACATCCTTTCACACTTGTTCCTACCTGGCATAGAAAAGTAAATATGTATTTTGGCAGAGAGATGTCTTGAGGCATCATTCATCTTGTACCACTGTCCATCCCTGGCCTGCAAAAAAAAGGTATCTTCAGAAGAATTGCAGGGGTTTTTAAAGCAAAACCACAGCTGGGACACACTGAAGGACACAATTCAGCAATGCAAATCACTGAGTAGATTTTCACCACCAGGAAACAGTAACAGACTCAAAAATTATCTTTAGAGTCGTTAGGAAATGCTCTGAGAAAACTGTGTCACCGATCACAGGCTGAAGATGTAGAAATAGATCACCTTTGTTCACCAAAAGCAGGCACTGCCATTTTGGCATTTCAGTGGCAGAAAAGTGCTCTGCACCAGCCCAGTTCTGTACAAGCCGAGTCAGGGCTGATCTTCACACTGGAGCCTTCTCTTGCCACAAGGAAAGGGCAAGGCCCAGCTACAGAACTGATTGTACACAGACAGCTGCACTCAGCCATTGAGTGCATACATAACAATTTCCAAATCAGGATTCTCGTCCAGGAAAGGTCTCTTTCCAAGCAGAAAAGTTGCAGTGCACTTTTTTACATACCTTGCTCATCTTTCTGCCTCAGAAAGCATGACTTCTGCTCAAGCACAGTCAGGACATTGAAGGATGTCCTGTAAACCTCTCAAAGGCAGTGTTCAGGTGATCAAACCTTGAAAAGAAGCACAGACCTAACTGTTGCAATCATGGAATTGATGGAAAAGACCCTGAAGATTGAAACCAATTGCTTGCCCACCACTGCCAAGGCTACCACTAAACTATGCCCCCAGGTGCCACATGTACATGGCTTTTAAACCCTTTCAGTGATGGGGACTCCACCACTACTCTGGACAGTCTGTGCCAGGGCTGGA
This sequence comes from Motacilla alba alba, assembly GCF_015832195.1. Taxonomy (NCBI): domain Eukaryota; kingdom Metazoa; phylum Chordata; class Aves; order Passeriformes; family Motacillidae; genus Motacilla; species Motacilla alba. The sequence continues at coordinate 7,976,994 of NC_052036.1, read as the reverse complement.
CGAGCCTTTCCACAGAGATTCTTACTGATGTCCAACCTGAACCTCCCCTGCAACAACTTGAGGCCAGTGCCTCTTGTCCTGTCCTTTGTTCCCTGGGTGCACAGCCTGACCCTCACATGACTACATCCTCCAGCCAGGGGGTTGTGAAAGGCGAGAAAGTCCCCTCGAGCCTCCTTTTCTCCAAGCTGAGTCCTCCCAGCTCCCTCAGCTGCTCCTTGTGGTCCAGACCCTTCCCCAGTTCCATTCTCTTTTCTAGACATACTCCTGCCCTGCAATGTCTTTTTTGTAGAGAAGCACCAAGAACTGACCCCAGGACTAGATGTGCCTCACCACAGGTGGGTGGTCACCGCCCTGGCTCCATGACCACACTGTGGCTGGTACAGCCCACGTGCTATTGGCCTCCTTGCCCATCTGGGCACAACTGGGCTCGTGTTCAGCCGGCGTGTGCCATGGGGGGCAGGGAGATGAACGGGCAGGCCTTCCCAGCTGAGCAGCGGTCTACTCTGGGGAGTCCGAGCTGCTCCAGTAGACTGGAGCTCCGGACGCCACCCGGATACCACAGACACGATCGGGACACAACACACACATCCCAGACATGCCGGACAACCACACCCCACCTCCCGCCCGTCTCACCTTTCGTCGCTGTTTTCACTTCCGCCGCCATTTCCGCTTCCTGCAGTGGTAGTCGCGATGTCGGCGCTGGCGGCGAATCCCAACAACCCCGTGGTTTTCTTCGATGTAACCATCGGCGGGCAGGTGCGGGTGCTCCAGGACGGGGAGCGGCGGCGCCCGGGGAGGGACTACGGGGTTCACTGGGGATGTCGGAGTGTTGTGGGGAGAGAGCACGGGCGGTGCCGGGGGTTCAGCGTGGGGCTGGCGGGACCGCAACTGGAAGCGCTGGGAGGGGCGGTGCCAGGAGACGGACGGCGGGCCTGTCGGGTCACTGGGCCCGTCGGGAAGGGCTCGCAGGGGACGGGAGAAGGACTACGTCAGGAGGGGCCTGGAGGGATGGGAATGAATGGGGGTGAATGAGGTGACCGGATTTCTGGGAGTGCCTGGGATCGGGCGGCAGTCCTTGTGTGAGGGGACCTGGAAGACTCACCTGGCCCTCGTCTCTTCAGGAAGTCGGCCGCATGAAGATCGAGCTGTTCGCAGATGTTGTACCCAAAACAGCAGAGAACTTCAGGTAACAAGCAGCTACCATTCCTGCAGCTCAGCCTGAACTGGAACAGCAAAGGCTTTCTGGTGCAAGAATGGCTTTTGGTGGCAAACTGATTAGCTGACACCCACCCCAAACTGCTTCACCTGCTTTCTGTCTCTGTTCTCAGAGATGCTGTGTGGCATCCTGGTCTCTCAGGGGACCCTGTCTGGCTGGAAGGGGTCCTCCTCTGCTTCGTCGGTGAAGCCTCCTGATTTGCTCTATGCATTTAGAGCAGGCAGTGCCTTGTGCCATGGTAGAGGTCTTCTGGCCACCCAATTCTCCTGCCATCAACTGAGGGATGCACCATGTGAAATCCCACTTTTGTTGGAGGGATGGACATACCCTGGTCTCTGTCAAACACAGTGCCTGCTCCACGTTCACAGTTTCTTACAACTTTGGTGTTAACTCTCTGACCTCCTCACTACAAAGAGTACAGAATATGTTTTGAAATGGCGGGGAGAAGGAGTTACCATTTCCTGTTCCTGTTTCTTTGGGAACATCTCTAACACAATAAGGAAAATCCTGTGCACCAGTTGGTGCAGCCCTCAGAGTTCACATGCACCTAACAGTCTGCTCTCTTTTTGTTTGCCAGGCAGTTTTGTACAGGTGAATTCAGGTAAGTGGATTATAATGTCCTTTAAGTGTCCCGCTGGAGAAACAGGGCTGGGTGAGGTAGAAAGGGTTTGTCTTGAACTTTTTCATGTTGTACTAGTACGAAATGGAAGAGAAATCTGCTCTGAGGAAATTGTGAGGGGCTTGGAGACTCACAGAGGGGGCAGGTTTCTCTTTCTGATATAACTTTTTTTGTGCCCAGATGGCTCTAAAAAGCCCTATCTGCAAAGCCCACCTGCTCCTGCTGCACATTGCAGTGAGATCCTGTGAAGGTGATGGTGTGGGTGTTGCAGGGAACAGTGTGCAAAGCCCACTTGAGGCTTTTTTTTTTTGCCTCCAACAGCAGCAGCCGAGAGAATGCGGCACTTGGTTGTATTTTAAGGCAGCTGCTAATGTATACGGCAACCCTTTGGGACTCTGAATTGCTGGGACAATTTTGTGTTGGGATATCCAGTATGTTGCAATAATTCTCCTTTTCTCTTCCCTACAGGAAAGATGGTGTCCCTATAGGTTATAAAGGAAGCACTTTCCACAGGTAAATCATCTACTGTTGTTTTGACACTAAATAGCAGCCTGAGTCATATGGGGTTTTGTGACCTGCCTTGAGCTATTAGTGGTGTTTGAGACATTTGCGGATCATGGCTAACGTAATTCTGTGGCTTTGGGGGACCTGGGGATCCTGTCCTCCCCACTGGGAGGAATCCCCTGTTTCTGGTGTGCCACGTCAGATACGGCATCTATGACGTAATCGCTATCCCTGTTCAAAAGCAATGAGTCCTAAATGACCTTGTATCAACGATTAATTAATATTTGTTGTAGATTTTAGGCTGCAGCATTCATAGACTGTTAATTTCTGTTGCACAGCAAGACAGAACTGCTTTTAATCTTACACTGAGCTTCTTGAGGCTTTTGGCCACTAAGTGTTGTTTTACTTCTTTAGGGTAATAAAGGATTTCATGATCCAAGGAGGTGACTTTGTAAATGTATGTATTCCTGTACTCTTTTTGTCCTTTTCCTCTATGTTATAACATGCTACTGTTTCCAAGGGTCTGTGACGATTTGTGGGCTCTCTTTCTTTTTTGAGGTATCCAGTAGTAACTGGAGGTATCCTCATAGCATTGCTGCCATCCTACTGCAACGGGCAATAAACTGCTTGAAAACAAATCTGGAGCCTTGGGTGAACACGCATTCTTCCCAAAATATTTTCTCTCTGCAATAGCCTGCCAAAACCCTGGAAACTTTTGAAACTTGAAAAATTTTGTTTGCCTTGTTTTCCTTCCCCCTTCTGTTGTCCTCCTCCAGACAAAAAACCTCTGTGAATTTCAATTCACATTGCAGATAGACCCTAAGTACAGAACCCAGTGCTTAATGTAAGACATCATTTAAATCAAAACTAGCCTTGTGCTATTAAATTTTCTCAAAATAGAAATGTCTTTGCTCCCGCAGTGGTGGTCGTGCTCTGACATGGGGTTAAGTAGAATGTATGAGTAAGACTGAAGGGCCACAGGATGTCTTCACTGTTCTAGGATCCAGTAAAATTATTTTATTTTTGGAAGTGTTTCAAAATGTGAGGGAAGTAATAAAGCTTTTTTAATATAAAATTTGGTTGTATGAAAGTCTCTGAGAGAAATGACCACACAGCAGGCAGTTCAGCAACACCAGACTCTGTGGTAGTTGCTAATTGTGATGCTGCTCAGATGTCCCAGTGCACTGTCTTACTTCCACTGCATCTCAACAAGCTTTACACATTGCTCCAGTAATTGGAATTTATATGTTATATTTATTACAAAGCCACCTGAGGAGCAAGCACAGTCGCACTGACCCCTGAGACAGGGTGCAAGTTTCTTTCTCAGAGCCAAAAGTTTAAGGAAAGTACAGAGAGCAGGAGGGAAACAACAAGGGCTGGGCAAGTAGAGCAAAAGGACTTAGTAGAAAGTACAGCATAAACAGAAAATCTTTATTTTAGAAACTGTCCTTGTAGAACAGAGAGATTGCTTTCCTATTTCCGATAAAGTAACAGAAAATAAGGTGAAATACATAAACCCACTGTAAGCCACCTTTTGCTATGCAACTACTTCTGCTTTCTTTGTCACACCATCCCGTACTTCTGTGTCTCCTCCCTTTTCCCTTCCAAGTCCTTATGGGTCTGTACCAAGCAATCTGTAGCCTTCGCTTCATTCCGGGAGGCTTGGACTTACCATCTGCGTGGTCTTCTGCCAACATATGAATGATGAGCAATGAACTGTGTAGTTAGAAACCGGTTGCTGTTCTTGTTCAGAAATGAAACACTGAATGTGTTCACTGCTAGTGTATGTAGACGGCAATACAAAATCCATTTTGCCCTTTCCTCTTGTTTGGAGATTTTAAATTAATTTTTAAATTGAATTGTTCTGTAGCAGTTGCTACAGAACAAATGCTGTAGCTGACTGGGTACCTCTGCCATGCAGGGAGACGGCACTGGAGTAGCCAGTATATATAGAGGTCCTTTTGCAGATGAAAACTTCAAGCTGAAACACTCTGCTCCTGGCCTGCTTTCTATGGTGAGTATAAAATAATGACATTACAGACTAAAAAGCTTTTGGAACTTTCTCTGTGCCCTTTTCCTAAGTGTATATAGTATTTGCTTGGCAACAGACTCTCTGCCATTGGGTACAAGGTCTGCTTTGTAGCTACTAGTCAAGCAGCTACTTTTGGGTTAATATGTTGAGTAACACAATAGTCCTGATCCTGCAGCATCCTTTCTTTGCTGCCTGTTGGAGCGCTGGGACAGGCTTAGCTTGATTGCTTTCAGAAGAGCTTAATTCTTACAATTTTCATACAGTGGTGAGTTGGTAGTGTTCTCTTCTTTCCTGACACTGTTATCAAACACTGACCTTGGCAAGGATGAAACAGAGAGATTTGGGAGTTCCATAGCCACAGCAGTGTTACCATGGTATCTTTTAAAACAGACCTTCCTATTCAACATAGTTGGAGAAACTGCAACTATTGCACATTGTCTGGTAGGAACAATACCCTGACTTTTGGAATAGAAAGCAAATGGAGCCAGTGCTTCAGTGTTCCTATCCACAACTGCTTCTTCCCCAGCTCTTTCAGCTGCTCTGCCCTTAAAACCACTTGCTTAGGACATTTAGTAATTTGGGTTAGTTATTCATCCATGTTGAAAACATGGCCCAAAAAGATGTCATGGCACAGCTAAGCAGCTAGTGTACTGTGGTGTGAGAGAAGGAATTCACTCCAGTATTGTCAGCTTTGTGTTAAAGTGGCTCTGAAGTCATTATACTGGGCCAAACCTTGGATCCCAGGAACTATGGATCCCAGCTGGATCTTTTTGGAGCTGGCTAGCATTAACTAGAAAGCCAAAATGACCCTGTCCTTTGCATTCCTGCAGCTGCAAAACTTGACCAGTTCACTCGTCAGGACAGAAACGTGCTTTAGTAGCTCCTGGTTGTCAGTATCGCAAGTGGCATTCAGTTTTGCAGAGATGTTTTCTTAACAGAGTGCAAATGCTCTGGGTTTTGTACTTGGGTGTGAATAAAATTTCACATCTGCATCCCACAGTTCCTGTGAGTCCTGTGCCAATACAGTTGTTACTTTTCTCGTCATGATCATTGAAATTTTTTTATTTTTATTCTGAGGAAACCTCCCAAAAACCAGAAATCAGCTGGGGTTTTTTCTTGCCCTGGTTTCTGGTGTTCAGTTTTCCTCAGGGTAATACTGCAGCCAATAAATACTTGTCACCAAAACGTTTAGCCTTTTTTCAGGAGTGTGCTCTAAAGCCTGGACTTCGACACAGTCTTGTATTGAACACGCCTTTGTAGAAGTATAATAAATAGTTGGTGATGTGGCTCTTGCGCATTCTGGTGTGACCAGAGGTGGTGACATGCTACATCCCAGCACAGGGTGCTCTCCCGCAGATATATACTTTGTTTCCTTTGGTTTGTCTAGCAATAAGCTAAAAATAATACATACTTGAGCAACACCTCTACTTTATGTGTCTGCCTTCAGTTTTGGTCAGTCTGAAATAGTACACTTGTATTTTGCTCTTCTCAACCCCCAGGCAAACAGTGGTCCGAGTACCAATGGCTGCCAGTTCTTCATCACGTGCTCCAAGTGTGACTGGTTGGATGGGAAACATGTTGTGTTCGGTGAGTACCTGCAATAAAAGTCCTGGAGTGGCAGCTTACAGACATCCTTGCAGTGAAGCTGTAAAATAAATAGTGAGAATCAGAATCTTCTGAACTGGGATGAATCCAGAGGGATCATCAAGACCAACTCCTGACCCTGAACAGGTCACCCCAAAAATCCTACTCTGTGCCTGAGAACACTGTCAAAATTCTCCTGGAGCTCTGGCAGCCTTGGGGCTATGATCATTCCCTGGGGTGCTTGTTCAGTGCCTAACCACCTCTGGGTATGGACTGCTCATTCTTCCCTCCTCGCTTGTGCTGAGGGATCTGTGCAACCTGATACTGTGATGGATCACTGTTGAAATGAATCATTTTTTCACAGGTTAGTTTTAATCCAGATCAGTGTTCAGTGTATTGTATTTGTACACAAAACCTTGTGCCAGTGCAGAGGGCACAGATGAGTGGAAAGATTCCTTTCTTCTCCACTATCAGAGAGGGCTGAGCTTTCACCAGAGTTTTGGACAGTAATTCTGTGAAACCATATCTGCTAACTTGCATTTACTGCTGGTTGAACTGTAGGAGTTCTAGGTCAGTCTTAAGCTGGTGGTCTTAACCCCCAAATTTCTACACATTACCCCTGTGATGGGAAGAGGCACTTAATCTTTGCTGAATGTGGAGAATGTTTGAAGAGGGATTGTTTCATTTATGAGTTTAGAGATCAGTTAACAAACCCTGAAGTGCCCAATAGCTACACACTGCCCAGGGCTTTTCAGGAAGGACAGAAATGCCTGTACCTGTGATGAGTGGGGGAGGGGGGAACAAAGGTAAAAAACAGCCATATTGAAGTGGATAAATTTTCTCATTCTAGGAAAAATTGTCGATGGGCTGTTGGTCATGAGAAAAATTGAAGTAAGTTTGAATATGGCTACTTCCTTGTAAATGTCTGCATTGGAAAGTTATGTACATGATTATGTAGAGTTGTCCTGCTGTCTGTTTACAGGATACCAGTGAACACCAGTGTCGATAAATGTCATTGGTTGTCATCATTATAATGTAGCAGGAAATCTGTTGAAGCACAGGCTGTCATATGAGTTGGCTTTGGAAATGCTAGGATCTTGTGACTGTGATGGTCTTTGAGCGGGGATTGCGCTCTTGGCTTTACTTGCTTTGCATTTGTTCAGAGGCTGAATTAAAAATTTGTTCCATCAGCAGTTCAGACAAGAGCGTAAAGCATCTCACTTCTTTGCCATTGCCTGGGATTATTCAGTGGATGCAAAATCATCAGTTCTGCTGATCTATGATCAGCAAGTTTAATAAGAAAAAATTAAGCTAATCTCCTGATGGGCTTCCAGGAGCTGAAGATAAATACAGTCCAGGTGATGATTGCTGCCAACATCAGGCCTGGGTGTCATGGCAGGATAATGACTAGATTTAACAAATAGCAGCAAGTTCTCTGAGACAGCCAGCATTGACTCCATGACACATGTGGGATAATGTGCATGAAGGTTTCTAATCTAGAAAGCGGGGCAAAACACAGAGCTTTTGGGCTTTGAGAAAAGGTGACATGGAAGGAGTAGTACTGCGTGGTATAATCTGCTGGAGCATTGTGGTGAGCCTGCTTTGGGTATCGATACAGTGAGACTAAAGTAAATAAAATTAAGAGATTCTGAGAACAGCTGAGTCCAGTGCATCAGGAGGTTTAGAATGAGGGTTTCTTTGCCACTGTCTCTTTCCTTTCTGTGTGAGCACAGGTTTGTTTTGCTTGCTGTTTTTAGTGTCAAAGCCAGAGCAGCCTCAAGTATCTCCATGAGGAGCCAGTTTTTACTCTATTCCTTCCCTCCAATTCAAAGGACCAGCCTCTGGTCCATGTCCCAAACCTCTGCTTGAAGAGGGAATTCACCAGCTTATGGTTGGGCCTGTTGCCAAATGTGTAATGGTGCTTTTCTGCTCCTCAGAGCTGTGTCTGGAATTCCCTGTTCATCATGTTACAGAGATCTCTCTTAGCCAATCATCTAGTACCTGTCACTGCCTGGGTTTGCTGTGCTTTTATAAGTTTTAATGTTCTTTATTTGTTTGTCCCCAGAATGTGCCTACGGGTCCCAATAACAAACCCAAGTTGCCAGTTGTGATCTCTCAGTGTGGGGAAATGTGAAGTGATGAAAAAGCAATGTGGTAAGTCTCAAACTTCACAGGCACAGTGCCATGAACTCTGGGCTGCTCTGCTTCTTACTTTTCTCTTGATTTATTTTCACATTTCTTTGAACCTGCAGTGAGTTGTGTCAGCTCATTGAAACACCAGAAAGTGCTTCTCTAACAGCATTTGGTTTTTGTCAGCTGAATTCCCAGAACTGGCTTCCCTCCAAGCTGCACAAACACCAGAGGTAGCACAACAGGGATACGATTTTGCAGCTGTAGTTGAGGAGAAGATGGGTTTGTGGGAGCTTTTTCTTGGATTGGGTTAGGCTGCCTTGAAGCCTCGATTGTAGAAAATGGATGAAAAGGAATTACAGCAGTAATCCCTCTGGCATTACTCAAGCAGTCTAGCTGGTGGGAAGCATCACTTTGACCTGAAGATAGGAGAACTTTCCAACAGCTACAATAAGCAGACTATCCATGGGTGGGACAGGCAGGGATCAAGAAAAGGAGAAAAGAAGGGGAGGACTTGAGCCTCCTTGCTCAGTATAGCTGTAGGACTGACACTACTGAAGGACCAAGGAATTACCATTTTGCATAGTTTTACCTTGACTTGAAAAATGTACCACTGTCTTTATCTGAAGAGAGATGTTTCCACTATTTACTGTTACTCAGGCTTCATTTTGGTTAAACCAATAGTCTCAGGATAACATACAGTAAGTATTCTGTTTCCATTTGTCTGCTCAATTTACTGTAAAAACTACAGGTATTTAAACAAATCTGTCTAGATTTCAGTGTGTTGGGCTGCAGCTTGTCAAAAATCTGCTGTATTAGCCTTTTGGTTGCTGATTTTTTCCAAATTTCAGGAGGCAGTTTGGACAAAAGCACATACTCACAATTTTTGACTTTCCGTTAAATGATATCCAAAGGCAGCTGGAGTTGCCCACATTGTTCCTTCTTTTGTAATAAAGTCTTAGAGACCTGCAACACTTCAAACTCTTGGGAGCTCTTGCTACTTGATGAAGTGACAACAGGGAATGTAATCATTCTTCCATCCCCCTGGTACTTCCGGTGGCATTTACAGGCTTTTGAAAAAAGCCTGCTAGTAAGGCTGTCCCTTTTCCTGCAGAGCTGTGCTGAAGGGTCGGGTCACCTTTAGGATTGTACTCAGTCCCAGACTTTCTTATCATTTTAGTTTGGAGTACTGGATCTCTGGCCAATGCCCAGCTTGAGCCTGGAAGCTTTTCATTCATAGGTGCAAGGCTGGTGCCACCTTACTTACTTCCTGGTAATGAACAGATTCATTAGGAACAGATCTTGCTGCACTCTCATGTCTCTCCTCTGACTGGGGATGAGAATAGCTTTTGCATTGCCTGATGTCAGACAGCCACATCAGCTACTTGTCAAGATCCTTGAAAATCTGCTGGGAGAAACAGGCACTGTTGCTTTTAACTTCAGAAGTAGATGCATTTGCCTGGCTGGCAGACTCGGGAGGACTCCTGAGTTCTCTGCATTATGAACGCTGGTGTGTGTAGCAACTGGCATGCACTTAAAATCACTGTGTGGCCCCCAGTGTCACTGTGCAGCCTGGCTGTTGTAGGATCTGTTGGGAATGGCTGTCTAGCATTTAGACTTTCCTGTTTCTTCTTCCTTTCAGTGTTCCTTTACTGGTGATTAGACCTGTGCTGGCTCTGTGCAATTCCAATTCCAGCCAGCTCACCTACTGCCCCAGACTTCTCCACAGGCCAGATCCATCCTCTTGAGGTTCTCCTGAAATTGTTTAATAATGGGCTTTTTTTTTGTTGTTGCTGTTTGTTTGTTTGTTTTGTTTGTTTGCTTTTTACATTTTGAAATATAAATAAAGAATTTTTTAAACATGTGCAGTGCACATCAATTAACATTAGTGGGAATGGATTCTTCTCTAGGTGAGAAGGGCTGTAACATCTTCAGCAACATGCATTATCCCTGGCTGGTTCAGTCAGGAACATTGACTGCATGATATTGAGAGAAAGAAGGGGTGAAAGGAGCTTGGCAGAGCTGTGCTGCACCAGCTCTTTCACTCAGCAGGTAACTACAGTGGCCTGGCTGGCAAAAAGATTCTCGGCATCTTGGGACTCTCCAGAACCCTTGTTTGTACAGCCTTTCTGAGGCATGAGGAACTGGTATAGCACAGATTCCAGCACCATGAGTGCTGTGCTTTGAGCAGAGTTCTGATGTAAACAGGTGTCTTTCAGCCTTCCCCTAGCACCAGACCATTGAGCTGTTATGTGCCACATGTGTTGGAGGAGGGGTTCACCTGGGTACTTACAAGGGTGTTGGAGCAGGCTTGTCATATGGGAAAAACAGAAAGGTGATGCTATAGGAATGAAATTGGGGCTGCTTGTCCTGTGTATTGAGGAGAGTGCAGCTGAGGCTGCCTTTCTTCTCCCAGACCAGGGCTGAGAGCTCACCCTCCTAGCAGGGGACAAGCCAGCACCCTGCGCAGGGCTGGGTTCCAGCAGGAGCTTCTCATCCCGCTGTTTAAAGGTAAAGCACCTGATGAAAGTTAGGACAGTCTGTTCTGCCACGTGCAGGTGCTTCATCCCGTGCGGAGAGATCCCATCCGTGCCTGGGCAGCGGGTGTAAGATGCACTCTTTGCCTGAGCTTGGCCTTGCCCAGCACTGACATGCTGGAGGAAGCTCCCACAGGCTTGGCTGTGCTCTTTTCTCTCATGGCTCTTGAAATCCTTGAATCCTGGCAGCAGGCTCTGGCTGTCAGGATTCCTATGTTCTCATTCCTAGGATTGCACAGCAGCTGAGAACACTCACTTCTCTCCGGCCTGAAGCATATCACTTTGTACCTGCAGAACATCAGGTGATAAAAGAAGCACAGACACCACAGTCCTTTCTTCCCCAGCCCCACACATGCTTTGCAGAGGGCTCTCCTGTGAGAGGAGGGTTGAAAATTCTCAACAGGCTGGCTCCGGTGCCTCAGGGAGCTATGCCTGGCAGTGCTGTGCTGAGGTTTGCACTTCTGGCTGCCGGTACCCAAATTCACCATTTTTTCACCAGGGAAACCAGTTTATTTCTGGTCCACGCTTAGCAGCACTTTTTCAGCCTGATGTATCTATACCACTGCCATCAGCTGGCCTCACTTCCTGCATACAGGGGTCACAGATTAATTAAGAGTTGCCAATCCACTACCGTTTTGTTGTTGCAATGGCTAATTACATCCCATTATATTTCCCTTCAACATGGAGTGTGCAGGATTCCATTTTTTCAGCTTCTGTGCCATGTCCCGTACCTGCTGGCTGAAAGTCTTCTCAAAAACCGCATTTTTTGTTTGAATTCTCCCATGATGATGTTACCCTTGTGTTGTATGTAGCAAATCCTGGAATGTCCTGTAGAGGAGACGATGGACCTCCTCTCAGCTCCAGCATCTTCCTCCAGCTGTGGATGCTGCAGCTGGAGATGGTGTTTCTGGTGGCCTGTGCATTTCCCTGAGGGACTGAGTTGCCTCTGGATCCCACAGTGTTACCCCACCAAAGACATTGTTGGAGCCCACAGTTTCAGCTGTAGGTGCATGGCCCTGACATTCCCACAGATTTCCTCCCTGGAGTTATCTCCGTCATGGGTCGCTGCCTGGTGTATTCCCTAATTCCGATTCTATAGTAAGATTATTTTTCAGGTGACTCACTGTAGTGGTTTTAGTTTGTTAATTTAAGATTTCTTTAATGTTGAGATTTTTTAATTAACGAGTTAATTAATGAGTGTGGTGGGTTTTAGTGTTGGCTAATTACTTACGTATTTATTTCTTGTGAGATAGGAAGATAGGATTAGGAGAAAGGTAAAGTAGGCTTAAAATTTTAAAAGGGTATAAAGAAAATTTTATTAACAGTAATTAAAAGAAAAAAGTAGTAAGAATTAAAACAAACACTTTAGAATATTTTTCTTTTATAACTTTTTTTACTGATAATAAAGAAATAAAATTTAAAATTTTTAGTTACTTAATTACTTTTAAAATAGGGTGAGTTTTGTTTTTTTTTTTTCTCATACAAAACTGACAGTCATTAAGTAGCATCCAATTTTGACATCATTCTAGCTTCTTTATCCAGGTCATCGTCCTGGTGTGCAGATCCTTGTGGGATTGTGTCAAGCCCTTCCCTTCATTAACTGATTTGAAGATTGGGTGGAAAAGTTCCCAAGAGAGCAGGATGAGACCAGTATTCCTAATGGGTTGATGTGGTGGGTTGAGCTTGGCCTCATTGGAGTCCCCCACCTGGCCAGGGTTGGAATGTGGGGAGCTGGGATGGCGAACTGGACAGTGAGTTGTGTGCAATGCTGAAAGGGCTGATCCCAAGCGGATACATGTTGGTTGCAAAAATGGTGGAGTGGTGGGTCATCTCCCAGAGACCTTCTGGGTGGTTGCTGATGACCTTTCCCTCCTCCCATGTTAGACAAATGACATAGCCAAAGCAGGGCTAGGAATCTCTGGCCACCAACCACATTCTTCAACTGCCTAAGGAAAATTTAATTGTTTGACAAGGACAGGGTTTTCCTCTCGACCTTCCCTCTGGGGAATCCAGTAAGAGATGTCAGGTATCTCCAGGCTGCTGTAAGGTGAAGACGTAGGGGTAAGGAGGCAAAGAGGAGCTGAGAGGTGGTGGTTGGAGAAAGGGTCCAGCAGGGTAAAGGACCCAGCAGTAATGCTTTCCCGACAGCCTGGGTGGGTAGAAGGGCTCAGGGTGAGGAGCTGCCCCCGCCTCTCCGGGAAGGGAAGGATGTGATGCTTAGGGAAAAGCTAATTCCCCGCGGGTCAGCTCAGTGCTGTAACTGCACGTCCGTACGTGGATTGGGGAGCTCTACACGGCTCCAAATCCATCATTTTCCGCTGGAATTTAACGCTCCCAGGCCCTTTCTGGGAATCACTAACGGGAGTGGGCGCCCCCGGAGCGCTAGGGCCGGAGCCGCCCGCTAGATCGCTCTGCCCTGGGTCTTTCCAGCGAGCGGAAGCGGGGTTGGGGGCGGCATAGGACAGAAGCCGCCGCCACATGGTCGCGCGCACTTCCCCGATCGTGCCCGTTGGGGGTGGGAGCGGCAGCGGAACGGCCAATCCGGGGCGGGGGCTGGGACCCCGGGTCGGCCGGTGAGCAAAGCTAGCTTGGCAGCCATGGGCGACGCAACCAATGGGCGCGCGCTCTTGAGGAAAGGCAGGTGTCGCCACCAATAGGTTTTCGGCGGGGGGCGGTGGCGGGTTGGGGAAAGGCCAATGGGGTCGCTCTCCGTTTAACGGGCGGGCCGGTTGGCGAATTGCGGCGCGAGCGGGCGGGGCGCGCGGGGTGGCTAGCCGGTGCGCGCCGCCATTGTGGCCAGTTCGATCGGTATCGGGAGCGGAGAGCGGAGCTCAGCGAGCCCGGAGCAGGGAGCAGCCCCCCCCCCCCCACGGCCGGCCTCAGTCACCATCACACCGCGGGAGGCGGCGCAAACAGCAGTCACCACCACCGTCCGCACCGAACAGCCGCCGCCATGAGCAGCGAGGCCGAGACCCAGCCGCCCGCCGCCCCCGTCCCCGCGGCGGCTCCCGCCGCCCCCGCCGACTCCAAGCCAAACGGTGGGACCGGGAACGGGGCCAGCGGCCTGGCCTCGGCGGCGCCTCCCGCTGGCGGGGACAAGAAGGTCATCGGTGAGAGCATCTTGGGGTCCCGGAGTGGGGTGGGAAGCCCCGATCCCCTGCCCCTCCCCCGCCATGGCTGAGGGTGGCGCGCGCTCCCTTCCCCCCGAGGGGCGGTGCGCGCCCCCTCCCCGCCCCCGGCTCGTGTCCTCGCTCGCGCGCGCGGCGGCCGTTATTCGCCCCCCTCTCCCTCGCCTCCCCGCGCGCCGCCGGCCCCGCGTGCCGGGTGGGGGCGGGGCGGCGCAAGATGTCCGCCACGCGGGGCCTTTGTGCGCGCGCCCCGCCACGTGCCCCTGACGCGCCGCTCCCTCCCCTCCTTCCCCTCTTCACTCTGCCCCTTCCCGCAGCAACGAAGGTTTTGGGAACAGTGAAATGGTTCAACGTGAGGAACGGTTACGGCTTCATCAACAGGTGAGCGCCCAGACGCGGCGGGCCTTGTCACGGGGAGCCCCGGGGAGGGGGGCGCGGCGCCTTTGCCGCCTCTCGCCCTGCTTGGTAGAAGGAGCTGGTGAGATGCGCCTTTTCTCCACCCCGGGGTTTCTGACCCGCTCGGGGCTTGCCTGGTTGGCTTTTGAGTCCTTTAACCTAGGTAATAAATGCGCTCTCGAAGCGAGTCTGTTCCTACGGCGATGTGTTTTACATTATGGTCCATCCTTTTATCGTGTATTGGGTTTTTTTTTTCCCCTTAAGGATATAAAAGTACACTGGCTGTCAGCACACACAGTATTTGTTTAAACTGCTTCGTGAAGTTCAGTCAATGCAAGCAAAAATTGCTTTCAGCACTTGGTAGTTAAAACACGCTCTAATGAGGACAACCTCAACATGTGGGAAAATGGGCAAAAGGAGCACAGTTCACACAGTCTACTGCCACACTCAAGTGTATGGACTGGTCTCATAGTGCAAGTGTCTAGAAGATTCCTTTTATGATAGTAGTTGATGTGGAAGAATAATTTGAACGCTTTAGGACTTATTTAAGTACCTGAAGTAGGCTTGTCAAGGAGAGGAAGTGCTCTGCAAACAAGTTTCTTAAAAATGGGCAATTCTTGGCCCCATTGGTTGGGGGGGGCTCCCCAGAGTGTTGCCAGAGCTGTTTCCCTTAATTTATGGTACTTAAACTCCCCACTCTCAGAGAATGCAGAATGAGGCTGCATACTGGAAAATCCCCCTTTAGGCCAGCAAGTATAGTGTTATTATTGGAACTATTATTTATGTTTGGTTTAAACACTGCCTTTGTGAACTGCCTGTTACTTTATGAACTAGTCTAAATTGTCTGTCAAGCACCTGAATTGATTTTGTGTCTGCAGCTTTACAAACTTGCCTCCCAGTCTGCCCAGTTTGTATTGTTCATCATGCCATGCTTCAGCTCCCAGTGTTGAGGACTCACCAGTGCTGAGAGCTGTCGTGTCTCTGGCCTTGGAAACGCCTCCCAAGTCCCAGCCACAAACCCCACCTCGAGGGAAGGCTTTTCCTGTTTCCTCAGCAGTGAAAATGTTCTGTGATGTCAGTCAAGCAAGGAAGCAGCAGCAGCTAGTTGAGACATCAGAGTAGCTTCCCCAGTCATTACTTTGGCTGCTGTTTAATCCCTCAGGTTGCTATTTGTAATGAGAAACCCAGCATGATCTCATATTATCGAGAGATTAGAGCCTGGTAACTGAAGGGGAGGACATTTCCTCAGCTCTGGAATCTTTGCCTGGCTGCAGGAACGCTGTGCAGGAGCTCCTGCCCTTGCATGGCTCTGCTTTAGCCAGGTCTGCTTTCAGATAAAATGAGGCTATGGAACTGAAATGAGCTTTGATGTAGGTACATGCTCACTTCAGGTATTTTCTGTGTGTTCTTAATGTTAGAGGTGTGATTCTGTTCCAAAACAGGAGTTTGAATTCTGGGTCTTTGATGGTTGTTTCTTCGGTTGTTTGCCAAAATAACAAGTAGATGTGCAAAAGCTGCTGGCTTGGTCTGTGCCATAACTGGAACTGCACTGTCTGGCGTGGTATTTGGTGCCCTGCTGGACTTGGCATCATCTTAGTCTGCTTGTCTGTTTTCCTTTTTCTAATATATTTTAGTGATAAAAGATGTGAATGGAAGAGTGGCGTAGTGCAAAGATCAGTTAAATTATTTGTTCAGCCTTCAGAATGGGTGTTTCTCTTGTACCCTTCCAAATTTTCTTTGAAAAAGTGATGGCCCTGCTGTTCTATCATCCACACAACAGCATGCTTGCTGCTTCCAGATGTTCTTGCTGGAAAACAGCATTGAGAGTGATGTGGCCAGTGGCATGAGCTGTAAAATGACCTGGTGTGTTTTTCACTTGATTCAGTGAGCTCTGCATGACATCGTTAGTTGTCGAGCCAAAACTCTGATGTCCTCTTGAATGGAAACGGCTTTGCAAATGGATTTTAAAAACAAGTATCTGGTCTGGTTGTCCACAATTCAACCCGGACAAAAGTACGAGGTGTCCATGCTTGTGGATGAGCACTTCCTAGCACTGTTTTTCAGCTGAGCATGAAAGAAGGTGCTCAGCATTTTTACTAAAAGCATGTTACTATTCTCTTGTGAAGGTTTTCGGTATTTTGGACATTGTGTTTTGAAGAAGAGTCTTTCAGCTTTGCCTTTGCAAGGGCTTCTGAGTGCTGCATTCTTGGGGCTTTGGAGAGGAGATCGAAATGGCTCTGCTCCACTGCCTTTTGGCTGCCTTTTCCCAGTAACCTTTGAGGTCTGTAGGCATCAATTTCAAGAGGAAACAAGGGGACTTATTTTGACTTGTGATGTCTGATGGAATAGCTGTAGCTTGGATGGAGTTTCTGGAAGAAGTTTAATTGTCAAATCTCACTTTTTAAAGCCAGGGGTAAGGAGCACCTGGCTTTATCTTACTAAAAACCAGCCCAAGTATTCTGTTACCACTAGCCATGAGCACTCCAGAGCATGTTTTCACACAAGGTTACTTATGTCTTTACCTAGGAAATAGAAGCTACTTTGCTGTTGATTTAGACTGTTCCATGCAATAATGAAACTTAGCACCGTAGTGAGGGTGGGTTGGTGTGGTGGGAGCTGGGATGTCCATGCTTCAGGAGTGGGAGAGATGGCTTGTGCAGCCCTAACCGGTGCAAGGTTGTCTCGATGTTGTACCTCTTCAGAGCAGAAAAGAAGCTTCTGACTGAAGCTGATACTGAGCTGTGGTTGTTCAGGCTCATGGCAGTTGGGAAAGCTCTGCCAGGGTGATGCTGAAGGATAGGTGCTCTTGGGTCCTTATAGATACAGATCTTTTCTGTTTATTGAGAGGGGAGACCAAGGCTTGACCAACTGTGCTGCCTTCACTGACAGCTGGTGTTGCTGTTCCTCAGGTAAGTGAAACATTGAGGCTGCGGGGGTGTCAGGCTACAGTGGCAAGGGCAGAGCTGCTTCCAAAAGCTGCAGTAGCCAGTCTCCTACAGAGCACTGCTGGGAAGGACTGAGTGGTCACTGTCAGGTGTTCAAACATCTCTGGTGATGGGATGTGAAGGGGGGTGTGCAGCAGTGAGAAGGAATGTGCCTTACTGAACATTCAGCATGTGCTTTGCACTTAGTGTAAGCTGATCTCTTTCCTACACACAGTAAGCTAATAGGAACTAGTTAAGAGCAGGTTGAGGAGTAATGCTCAAAGTATGATAGATCTGCATTTTGCCTCTGTGCCAAACAACTGAATTTTTAAATTACTGTGCATTTTATTAATGAAGTTCAATTTTCTGTTGTCCTGCAGGAATGATACCAAGGAAGATGTGTTTGTCCATCAGGTAAGATATCCTTGAAACTGAAACATATTCTGTCTCAGAAATTGCCTAATCCATTTAAGTAGGATTAAAGTTGTTGAAGAGCCTTGCCTTTTCACTGTTACTTGAGCACAAGCAACTGTTTCTTGATTGCATTGCAAGAAGAGCCTGCTTGCACTTTGGGGTTTTGCAAATCAGCTGAGTGGGCTGATGGTGTACAGTGAAGAGAATTGCACTGGATACTAGCATGGGCTTGGAGATAACTGCTTGGAGTCCAGTCATCTTGTGGATTCATACAGTGGTTAAGTAAGCATCTGGAAATAAAGTAAAAGCTTGCAGCAGGGAGAGAAATTAATTAAACTCTTTTTTTTCCTAGGCAGAATTACAGATTTTATTGCTCTAGGCTTTCAGTGAAAGTCTACCAACATTTTAGTATGGGCTTTTCAAAGTAACTGATATGTATCCTTAGATGTATGGCAAATAGGTAAGCCTCTGGAAAATAGACCAAGACTGCACACCACATTTGTGTCTTACTTCATGGAGCAGGTTTGCCTTGGTTTAGTTCTTTGTCTAATTGAGAGGCTGTCATCAGCAATTTGCTTTTTGCCCTTTCTGGCTCAGGATCTCCTTAGTAAGCAGCCCACAAAGAATTCTTAGTGGAGCCTGCTGTACTCTGGCATTTAGGAGTCTTTTGTCTCAAGTTAGGGATATGCCACTCATGTTAACACAAAGGAAGGGAAAAACAATGCCTAGAAAGTTTTTTGGTTTTATCAGCTTCATGCTTGTTCTTTGTGTGAATTACCAGTTTTTAGAGGCACTGGTTTGTGAGAGGTTATACATACCCTGAGAGGGGAGGCTTTCAGACCTGATGGGCAAGTAGGGCCACCTGTAAGTGACCTTCACTTACTGGTTGTGTTATAGGACTTGTCATGTAGCTGGTATCTATGTTACTGAAATAACAGTTTGGTAATGATTTGTTCTAGTGTAGTATTTTTACAATTAAACAGTTACAGGGCTCTAATCGGAAAGAAATCGGGTTGTTTTAGAAGTCTAGCTGTGTGTGCTTTTCTCCATCCCTGTTACATAGCTCAGGTTTCACAGAAAGCTTTGGACTGGCTGCTTGTTGTAATAAGGCTTTCTTTAAAGTTACTGAGACTTGTGGGCATGTTTTTCCATTGATTTTGTACAATTTAGGCAGAAGAAATCTTATCAAATTGTGTGGCAGGTATTTATATTAAAGTTGTTACACTTTTATTGCCCTTCAGTTAAAGTGTTTGATAAGCGGGACATGCGTGAGCACGGTGTGTATTGAGTATTAACTTGTCTGTTGAAAATGTCACCCAGTACTGCAGAGCACCAAAAACTGAAGTCTGTTCTAGTAATGTTGTTTGACAGGTGGCCACTGACACAGAGGATTGTCTGGTGCTGACACCTGGAAGAGACCAATCCTTGTTGTGCAATACATAGCTGGAGTAGATTTATGATTAATTGATTGGACCTGTAGTAGAAACTATGGTTTTGGAAGCCTTGGAGGAGGAGATCTCTTGATACCTGGCCATTTTATGTTTACAGAGTATGGAACGCAGAAGCTGCTGTGTCCTGTGGTGTGTGGGAAATAATGGAGGGCTGGAAATCCAAGAGGGTGATTGGAAAGGCTGTGATATGTTGGTGTATAGGCATCAGAGGAATGTATAACTATCATAGTGATGTTGAATTTTCAACTCCAATTAGGAGTGCTTTAGCCAGTGTGTGGTGTGAGAGTTTTCCTTTTTTTTTTCCAGACTACCTTTTTATCCTGCAGACAGCATGTTGACAGGTGCTTCCAGTTAATGGCAAAGCTGTTGCACATTTCAAATAGCCCAGAGCATAATACAAGTACATTTTATGACTTCCTGGATTTTTCCAATTATTCAATTGCTTTTTCAGAGGTACAGGTCTTTCTCCTAAGATAAAGAAACTGAGTATTTAGTAATCTTAAAAAAAAAAAAAAAATTCTTCCTTTGTATTCTTACACTGTGCCTGCACTGTTGTGTTGTTAGACTGCCATAAAGAAGAATAACCCCAGGAAGTACCTCCGCAGCGTAGGAGATGGAGAGACCGTGGAGTTTGATGTGGTTGAGGGAGAAAAGGTAAACACATCTCTTGGGTGTCAAAGGGCACATGGAAAACTCAGGTTGCAGGCTTTGGTGTGGTGCCTGATGTTTGAGTTGATGCCTGATGACATCCAAGGAGGTGAACGGTTTTTCATTTCTTTACAATGTGGATGTAAATCTTTGCTCAGTATTAGACTGTTATGCTGTAGCTGGTGGGATGGAGACTGTTTCCCTAATGCTATTTCCACTCTTTAGGGTGCGGAGGCAGCCAATGTCACAGGACCTGGTGGAGTTCCAGTGCAGGGCAGTAAATATGCAGCAGATCGTAACCATTACAGACGATATCCACGTCGTAGGGGTCCTCCACGCAACTATCAGCAGAACTACCAGAACAGTGAGAGTGGGGAAAAGAACGAAGGAGCAGAGAACATACCAGAAGGCCAAGCCCAGCAACGCCGTCCCTATCGCAGGCGGCGGTACCCACCTTACTATATGCGTAGGCCCTACGGGCGTCGTCCACAATACACCAACCCTCCCGTACAGGGAGAGATAGTGGAGGTAAAATTCGCCTTACATATGGGCTATGGGCATGCTAAATGGGCTTGGTTGCTTTGGAGCAGAGTGATGGGATTCACCTTTTGACACTTCTTGTAGGTATTCCAAATGATTTTGGTAAGGTTTGGCAGTAGCGTGAAATGAAGTAGCTGAAGGTCTTCATGTTACAGCTTCTAAAAACCAGAATGTTTCAGTTTGTATGATTAAGTGGAGGATTCTCCATCATGTGTGCACCTCTTCCATAGAACTGCTGTCCACCTTGACTGAACTGATGACCTTCCAGCTCCTTTCTCACAGCGCGACAAGCTGTGGATTTAGCACATTTCTGGTTGAGGCTGAGGTGGTCTGTGGCCTGATGTCTTGCAGGGTGCTGACAACCAGGGTGCAGGAGACGGCAGACCAGTCAGGCAAAACATGTACCGGGGTTACAGACCAAGGTTTCGCAGGTATGCTGCAGATCAGCTGCTGGTTTTAGCCTTGTTCAGCAACAGAGCCAGGACATGGTGATGCTCAGGTGCTGCATAGTTAAAGCCTAGCTTGACTTTCAGGGGTCCTCCTCGTCAAAGACAGCCTAGAGAGGATGGAAATGAAGAAGATAAAGAGAACCAAGGGGATGAAACCCAAAGTCAGCAGCCACCTCAACGTCGGTACCGCCGTAATTTCAACTACCGACGCAGACGCCCAGAGAACCCTAAACCACAGGATGGCAAAGAGACGAAGACAGCCGAACCACCAGCTGAGAACACGTCCGCTCCCGAGGCTGAGCAGGGCGGGGCTGAGTAAATACCGGCTTAACATCTCTACCATCATCCGGGTGCGTGACCAGGGGCCTGGGAATGCCATTTGCTGACTTTTTCTTTTGCTGCTTTTTATTTGTGCCTTACAATGTTTGGACTCTTCTTGCTCACGCATACTGTAACTGATCTGTGAGTGTGTCTGCCGAACTGAATTGTGAGGCTTTGTTGCATCAAGGCTGACTAATTATGAGGACTTAGTTAAAAGCTTTAATTGTCATTGATAGAATACTGTTACACTTCAGATCTTGGCTGTGTGTGGCAGTTCAGGTGTACAGCAGTCTCTGCTCACCCAGAAATTCAAGCAGTGCAAATGTAAAGACTTGAAAGTAGTCAGGAGAAGCACGTGCTGGGATTTACCTAGCTCTGTCAGTGCCTGAGCTGAGTCCCTACAGAGAGGCGGATGGCATTGAGACCTCGGCATCCATTTCTACAAAGGTGATGCAGAATTAGCAGGAGTGTCTCAGCTTTTTATCTAATCAAAGTGCTAGGAAAATTGGTAGAAATAGTGGCTTTTGTCAGAGCGCGTGGGAGCTGTGTTGCAGTGCTGAGATGTGGGCTTAGGAGGGTTGTGTGCAGGGCAGAGGCCAGAGGCTGGGTTAGTTGCAAGGGAACCTGTCTGTGATTGGGGCTTGTTTGGTGCTGACTCCTGAGAGACAGTTCTGCTAATTTGGGAATATTTTCATTGCCAGGACTCTACTTGTTCTTCATTTCTTGTCACCCATATGTGTATCCCGTTCGTTTTGTTGCTTGCTTATTACTTGGAGGGCAGGAAAGTGAAAGAAGCATTTAGGCTGTAGTGGGAGCAGTCTGAGTGGTCACATTGATGGGATGGACAGGGGCTAGAGAAGTTGGGCTGAGCAGCTGCAGCCTCTCCCAACTGTGGGACCTTGGGGACTTGATCTGTATGTGCTCTACTGCTTCATGTTCCACTTGCATTCACTCCCTGTCCAGACTGTGCTGCAGTGGTCTCTGTGCACTTTTGGTGAACATTTGTTGTATCCTGGTATTCATCTTTGTGGTCAACACCTCCTGGATGAATTCTTAGAACATGGGCTTCAGAAGAATATCACAATGTCACCTTGGTTCCTCTTGCTGTCTGATAGCATTGGAGAATATTTAGTTTAGTTTCTGTGCTTTGAGCAGTGGCTGAATGTTGGCAGACCCTGGTGGAAGTAGCCCCTCCCCATGACGGGAGAGATCCCTTTGGGTTTAAGTTTACTGACTGCTCTCTTTGGAGAGAGCATTGTTCCTTTGGCAAAGGGTGGCTGGTGTGGTTGTGTAGGGTGGGGCTGACAAGAAGTTGGTGAGGGTTGGGCTGTGAGCTTGTGACAGGCAGCTTAGGGTGAATTCTTGAGTTGCAGGTGAGCCTTGGTACACAAAGCACCCCTGTAACCCTTTGACGCCTGTCTGATCAGCCTTTTTTTTTCTCTTTTTCAGTTTAGTCATCAAAGAAAAGACTTCAAGAAATGAAGAAAATGAAATTCCAGCAATAAGAAATGAACAAAAGAATTGGAACTGAAGACCTTAAGTGCTTGCTTTTTGCTGTTGACCAGATTACTAGAACTATCTGCATTATCTATGCAGCATGGGGTTTTTATTATTTTTACCTAAAGAATTCTCTTTTTGGAAATGATAAACACGTTTTTTAAAAGCCTGGTTTTTCTCAATATACCTTTAAAAGTTTGTAAATTGTTTCATATCTGGTCACGTTGAGATTTTTAAGAACCTCATTTTTAATTTGTATGAAATATACGCCTGATTTTTTCAAGTCAAACTGCAAGCATCTGTTAATAAAGGTCTTAAAGAGTTACCATGTGTGCTTAGGTGTTCTAAAGGTTTTAAGTATTCACAGAAGGTTTGGGAAAAAATTACTGCTTTACTCTTTGGGCATACAGGCTGGTGGCGTAAAGCAGAAAAGTTGAAGTAAAAAAACCAATGAAGGTGCAATTGAGTCACATTGGAGGATGATGGGCAGGCACAGAGGGGTGGGAGTTTCTAGTGCTAGCCCAGTGTTTCCAGGAGCTGTTTGCTGATACAACTTGGCTATGTCCTTGCTGGAATACAGCACTTGCAGACCTGAGGTGGTGTGAAGGTGCTTAAAAAAAAAGGGGGGGGGGGGAACCCTCCCCCCAAAATGGTAAAATCACACACTGGTTTGGGTTGGAGGAATGAGGAACCTTAAAGCTCATCTCATCCCATACCCTGTCAGTGGGGCAGGGACACCTTCCACTTGAATCTTGCAGATTGAGTTGCTCCAATCCCTGTCCAGGCTGGCCTTGAACACTACCAGGGATGGGGCAGCCACAGTTTCTCGGGGCAGCCTGTGCCAGGTTCTAGATAACAAAAAGTCCCAAACTTGTCATTGGGGCCATGCTATAGCACAACTGCTCCATGAGTGCGCTGCAGTGCCAGCTGGGTGCAGAAGCATGGAGATGGAGCTGTGCCTTATGACAAAACTGGCTTTGGCTGCACCCCATTGCCATGGTGAGAACCTGGTGAGTGGGGGCTGCTCCCTCAGCATGGAGCTCACAGGTGTGCCATGATATGACAACACCTGTTAGAACCACTGCAGAGCACCTGCAGGAGGGGGTCACTGTCCAATGGCAGCTTTTGGGGCCTTTCTGCATACTAGTGAGCTCTGTGCTCTGAATAATTTTCCTGTGGGCTCCAGTGTCTCAATCATCCCAGGTGTCCCAATAATCCTAGTGCTCCAGGCTTTGCTCTCTCCACCTGCTAATGTTCCCACCTGCTCATGCCCTGGCTGTGCCATCTGTGAGCATCCTGCCCTCCAGACACAGCTGTTTTGACAGCACAATCTCATCTCTGTTCTTGTCACTCCGTGTTTGGATTTTCTCCTTTCCCATATCCTTGGGGTCCTGGGAAACAGGGACAGACTTGCCCCAGACATTCCCTCTTGCAGAAGTGTGAGAAGCTTCAATTAAAAACAGCTTTGCTGCCTTTTGGCTTCATGTGAGGAGGCAGATGGCTCAAGAAGACCCTTACAGTTCCTCTAGGTTTTGGATGCAGGTGTATGCATCCATTTTGGATGCAGATGCTTTGTAGCCTGGCTGGGCTGCAGGAGTGGGACTGCAAGTCTTCACACCTGTCTGTTTTGGGGACTGATTGTGCCCCTGCAGCACCATCTGCTCGGGCCTGGAGTTTGACCTTCCTCCTCTCAGGGTGACAGTGCCGAGGAGATTCTGCTTGGTTTCCCTGTGCTGCAATGGTGTCTGTGTGCTTAGCTTGGGGTGAGAAAGGGAATGAGGCCACAACCAGCATTCAGTAACTGAGGGTG
This sequence comes from Motacilla alba alba, assembly GCF_015832195.1. Classification (NCBI taxonomy): domain Eukaryota; kingdom Metazoa; phylum Chordata; class Aves; order Passeriformes; family Motacillidae; genus Motacilla; species Motacilla alba. Next base: position 7,952,794 of record NC_052036.1, on the reverse strand, counting down.
GTGGGGAATGAGTTGTGGTTTCAGATTCTGGTTTCTTTTCATAATGGTTTACAAATGCTAAAGGTAATTCATTTGGAAAACAGAATTCTCATTTTGTGTGAACTTAAAAACCACACTCTCCTGGTAGAGCATTTCCATCAGGCTTCAGACTGACTCACCTCCTTGTGTCTTGTGTGCATGGCATTGGTGTTCCTTCATGATCCCCCCATGAAAACGTGGATAACTAAGTATTCCAGACTCCTGGTTTTACCCAGTTTTTGAGCACAAGCTTTGTGTCGCCCTGAGTCCGAGCCCTGGGAAGATTTCTAGTGGGGCTGGTGTGGGAGGGCTACCAGCCACATGGAGTCAGTGCTGCTCCGTGTGGAAAAGACTTCCCACTGAATTCCCCCAAACATGGGCTGAGCAATGTCAGAGGAGCTACTCTGCCCTCAGTGTCCTGACAGCTTTCCCGGGGAAGAGGGGCATCTTTCCTTAAAGCAATACTTTTCTGGGATTTATTTTCATGAAACCTGTCTGGAAGTGGGGAAAAAACCCTTCCCTGGCTGACTGCTGCAGTACCTTTGCTTTTAGCAGCCAGCTGGCTGTGTCAGAGCCTGGAAGCAGCTGTAGAAATGTCTCAGTACAGGTGCTAGTGCTTTAATGGGGTCAGACTGGCAGGGAGAGTGTCCCATATCAGGGCTGGGTGTAGGAGGTGCTGCTGGCCATCACACACGGGAATCCATGGCGTACATCTTGCTGATGGCTGTCCGGGTGGCTGTTCGGCCCCAGGGCTGGGGATGCCTCTGGGGTTGACAGCAGCTGCTGGGGGCTACCTGGAAAGAGTTGGGGTTGTGTCGTGGCCGGCAGTTGCAGGGTGACTTGGGACCGCCACAGCATGGGAACATGGCAGGAGAAATTAACTTCGCCAGCAGGGTTAACTTCCACCCCATGGGACCAGGCATAAGGATTGGAGATGTCTGGGGAGGCAGCATCTGCCCAATGTCCCTGGTGGAGGGGCTGTATTTCAACCAGCACATCCCTGCAGCCACTGTCTCAGGCTTTGGCTGATGACAGGGATTCAACTCCAGCACAGCTACTGCTTTGAGTAAACATCAGCACACCTTCACCAGGACCTGGAGGCCCACAGATGTGGATGGATCCCTGCACCCTCTTCATGCCCTTATAGGGTTTATGGGGCACCTCAGTCAGCCCTGTTCTGCCTTGTGTAGCCTTCCCAGCCAAGGGACAGAGGTTGGGCACAGAGGGGTCCCCCTTGGTTAGGCTGGACCCTGCAAGAAGCCTCTGTGCCCTCTGAGCTGGTTCTTTACCCCTTATCCCTGCAGGGCAAAAAGCTACTTGAGATAGGATGGGGTGGAATGAGACAGACTGACCTGTGGAGGCATAGAGGCAGCAGGTCAGCAGGACAGATGCCACAAAGCAGCCCATGGAGCCAGCCATCCCCAGCCAGCACGACCACCCAAAGTCATAGTGGACTCCCAGGAATATATTGTGTGACACCAGCATGGCCCTCTCCACGTAGACGTCCACTGCATACCACACGGAGCCTATGAACCCCAGGATGCCTAGGAGGAATGGGCCTTGTTAAAACGAGCCATACAACACCCCATTCTCCCCAAGCCCCACTGAGGGGGTTACACTAGCTCCCAGCATGCTCCCCAGCTCCCTGTGGGACATGAATCTGCCTGCTCCAAAGCTTTCCCAGCCACACACTCCCAGCGCAGAGTATGACTCCAGCTCCGTAGCACATCTTCAGTTTGGCACATGGATCTTCCTTCAGGAAGGTGATGCAGTCGAGCCCAAGGACCAGTGCAGCCAAAGCCAGGCCAGCCAGGAGATCTGCCATGATCATCAGGGTCCGTGTCACCACGATCTTCACTGGGCAGGGAAGTTAAAAACAACCAGAAACGAGAATGAGGAATTATGAGAGGAACAGGTGTCTCAACTTCAGATTTCTACCCATGTCCTTTTTGAGTCACCCAGCTCACCAGTGGCCATCACACTGGAATCCACCAACCAATCCCATCCGCCATCCCTGCCATGGGCCAAGGGAAGGTGCTCAAAAAGCTCATCAGAAACTTAGTAAGGACTTAAACCTATTATAGACCAGCGCAAGAAACCAAACAACTCAAGGTATACCCATCAGCACCTGGTATGGGGTCACCTGCTCAGGCCATTCTTGAGCAGAAGACACTGCTGCTCACACTGTTTTTTCCTCCAAGTTGTGTAGCAGGTATTTTAAATAGCAAATGTCAATATGCCAGTGAAAAACTAGAGCTAGCATGGATCATATCACCAGCTTTGATGGGACTGTGCCCTGCAAAGCTTGCTTCTCCACAGACCAAGGTGGCAGTCCCCCTTAGTCCATACCACCTACTTTCCTTCTCCACTTCCTGAATCTGTGTTGTTTCATGTCATGACCCAACACAAAGGTTCTCTCTGCAGGGCTTGGTATGCCCTGTGCAGGCCAGAAGAAATGTCCTTACCGTGATGTGACTGCCCCTGAGCTGTGGGCATGAGTCCTTGATCTGTGGGAATGGTCCTTGCTCTGCGGGAATGGTCCTTGCTCTGCCTAGGCTCTACATGCTGGAGCATTTTTGTCGTGAGGTGTCACAGCTTCACAGCATCTTTCCTGCCTGATGACCCCTTGGCAGGTCTAACTGCCAAGTTTCTGCCAAGACCAGGCTATTGGGGCAGGAGATCAAGAGCAGCCCTAGGCTGGTGTGGCTGACTGATAGAGGGCAGCTTGGTGCAATCAAAATCACTTTCCCTCTTCCCTTTCAAGAAGACTCTGAGCTGTGAACTTAATAAATGCCTCCAGGCCAGGTCAGCTTACCTGGGTGGTCAGCCAGAATTGAGTCATATTGGTCGCAGGTCCTGACCCCGTCCTGCATGTTGGTGACACACTCCCTCCAAAGGCCCCGGCATTTGTGACTTACCTGGAAGCAGGAGAAAGGCACTCATGCAAAAAGCACCAGGGTCTCCCTAGCTTCCCATGGATCTCCCAGCCCAGCAGAGCAGATTTCAGGTTCCCACCACTACACCTGGACATGTCTTGGTGACTCGTTGCCCATACCTGCTCTCTGTTTTCTCCTGCTCCATCCCTCTATCTCTATAATTGTCTAATCCTTCAACTCAAAAAGCAGTGGGTTTGTCCCACCATGTCCCTTTTCCAAGCCTGTGGAGACATTGTACAACCTCATGGATGGCAAGGCACCTACCCTTCTCTCAGCTGCTCATCTTCAGGATGATGGTTGCTTTGCTCACCTTAAAGATGGCTACTCTACTCACTTTCCAGGTGATTTCTCTGCTCACCTCCAAGCTGTCATCAGCATTGACCATCCAGCAGTCTGTGCACGTGGCCAGGAGTAGGAACAGTGTTGAGAGAAGAGCAAGCCCGAATGCTGTCACCTGCAGGGCTGCACTCATGGGGAGACCTGCAAGGGCACAGATATGTTCACCAACTCTGCTCTGGCTACTTCCAGACACCCAATCTTACAAGGGCAAAGTGCCACCGAGGCCAGGCATCCTCTGGATACCAAGGAGTCATCTGGGTCCTGTCTCACAGTGCTCACTTGCTGTCAAAATGCTCTAATATCCTCAGCCAAGGTCGGGCCACCAGGTTTACATGTAGAGAGAGCTTTTAGACACACAGTAATTTTGTAGTGGATACATTCCCACACTGGTTCCCTCTCTTCCAAATGGAAGATGCCACCCATCAGTACTTGCTCTTTGGCAATCAAGAGCTGCTGGAAACCACTGTCAAATAACTGCTGATAGGAAAACCTGTGACCTAAGCATGTCACCAGAGAACCTCTAGAGACCTCCATCCCTGCCATATGACTTGGTGGGTACATGCTCTGCCTTTTCTTGCTTTTGTTTTTCACTCCAAGAAAAGCTATGAGATGTTGAACATCCAGGCTGGAGCACAAGCAAGTGTCCCATGGAGGTGTCCTAATATTAAGCAAAAGCCCAAAGACATATCTCCCAATCCCAAGTGGGACAAAGGCTGTTGGGGCATGATGTGGGTGCCCTGAGGAGCTGCCAAGGCACAGAGAAGAAGGGATGGCACCATTTGTTTTCCATCCTAGATGGATGTTTTGCATTCCTAAATGAAGGGACTCTGCAGAGAGGGGAGTTGTGCCCAAGGTATGAACAGGGGACATTGTGTCTGCAAACCATGGGCAGGAATCCTACTTTGTCATGTTTTGCAATCCAAGATGCCAAATATTTTACTGCCTGAAGTTGCAACCACTGCAACAACTCTTTGGACAGGGATTCATACAAATGTAATTAGCAAGACCAGATGAGTTTCTGAGCTACATGGGTTAATTACCATGAAATGATAACACATCATCACCAGGTTTAGTACCTCCAGGCAGAGGCTGCCCACCCTGGCATGGCACAGGCTCCCTGTGGGGCAAAGGTGGGAAGGAAGGTTGTCCTCACACCCAGTGTGCCCCATCTCCCCCCACATCCCCTCTTGGAATGCCACTGGTAGTAAAGGCACCACTGTCCCATCATCTCTGAGCACTTCCATCAGCTTCAGTCCAAGTGGGCAGTCTCTTAGACCCCAATTTACAATAAGTTTTTTAAATTCCCCAGGCTCCCTTCTGAGCTAATTCCCCAGAGCTTTATTTGTTTCTGCTAGAGCCCAGCTGTTTTGGAGCCTATGAAGAAAATCTGTTCAGCCACTTCAGTTATACAATCAAGAAAAAGGAAGAGAAAGAAATTCTTAATGCTGGGAAAAATCAGCTCTAAACCTTGTTAATAATAAAAGGTGTTCATGGAGAGCATTACCTTCACCGCAGTCTCATCCTTGTTGCAGAGAGGTGATGACAGAATCTCTTTGTTGCTGATGATTTGGGAAAAGGGAAGTAGGTCGGGAAGGCTTTTCAGTACTGATGGGATTGGATCCTGACTCATCTAATGGAGTCAGGGATATGCAGCACCAGCTGGAGCTTGTGCTGGGCTATTTAAGGTTTGTCCAAGGTAAGTCAGCTGAGTTTTGTGCTCTGAGACATGATGAGCATCCCTGCAGTTAGAGCAGTCATAGGCTGGGCATGGAGCCTCCCCAAAAATGTCACACGAGGAAACCAGTGGAAACCTGCTGGGAACTCTCCCCATGTGGGGGACTATGTGTCCTGGACAAATAACTGGTTTTTTATTAGACCTTTCAATTACTGCCTAAGAATGAGTGGCCTAAGACATTGGAATGTTGTAAGATCCAGGAGTGATACCTGAGTTCAGAGGGTTGGAAGGGGCCAAAGAAAGGAGCTGGAATGCCAGAGTGATAATGAACCTCTTTGGTTGGTAATTAAGATCTTTCTTTTTTTCCCCATTAAGCAGAAAACAAGTGACAACCACTGCAGCAGTGATGTCTCAGGTACCTGTCTGTCAGCCTCCAAGGAGATGCCATTGAACCTGAGTAGCAGCACCCCAGATGTCTGGCACTTGGAGCTGCCCTAAAAGCTTCAGGTTTGTTCTCTAATCCCCTACTGTTTGGGGATTATACAGGATCTGTGTTACAGCATCCTCTGAGCATCCCAGGGCTCAGCTGCATCTCATGGCTCTGCCACTGCTCACCCCCATCTCTCATTTCCATTTGTGGGTCATAGTTGGGGTGTACTTGGGTTTTTAGGGTGGGTTTGGTTTTTGTTGTGTTTTGGTGGTTTTGTGGTTTTTTTTTTTTTTTTTTCCTCTAGCTAATCCTCTGCAGCATTTCATGGTGGGCATTTTGGCAAAACACTAATCTTGCAAATCCTTCAGCCCTGCAGAGACCTCACCCAGGTGCCTGATGTGTGAGATTCCTGGGGCTTTGAGTTATTCTATTTTCCCAGAATTCTGGCATGTGGTAAGTCTAATTCTTTGGAATGCAGCAGTGAATTAAGGCCAAAAGTGTTCAGAAGGGTTTGTGAACCTTCATTTTCCAATCTTTACAGATCAAGAATTTATGGTTCTTGGACATCTGTGACACATCAAATACTGTGTGACCCCAAGTAATACAAAACTGTACCTCCATGGTCTTGGCAACACCTATAAAATAGGTGTATTTATATTTTCTGCTCCGTCTAAACACTCAGTTTATGATATATCAAACTAATCTGCCTTGTTAATCCCCAACTGAAACCTTTTTCAGGGTGAAAAGAGGCAGGTAGAGGAGCAGAACTAGGAGTAGTCACAGCACAGCTAGTCTGTAGCTGAACAAGGTAAACCTGGCCATAACAAATCCAATTCGGCTGACCTGGCTCATTCTAGAAAAGTAACAAAGACCTCAGCCAACCCTGTTCAAGCTTACATGCAGATACAGCACTGGCCAGAGAGCTGGGTGGGGAGAGAGGTCCCATATAATCAGCTATCTAAGCTGGGAGATTCAAATGCCCTATAAAAAGGGCAGCCATATTAAGCTCAATGCTCTTTGCTGGTGACTCCATGTTGTGTCGTGTGTCTGTCTCCAACCCATGACTCCACATAACAGTGGTCAAATGATTAAGCTCCTTTCCCAGGTTAATGACAGTGAAAATCAAATCTTGGGTTTGTCAATAAGCTTGGGTTTGTCAAAATGATGGGGTTTGACACAACCATGTGTTAAAAAAGTGCTGACTGCTGACAAGACCAAACCTTGAACTTCAGCAAATATTTTACTAAAAAAACCTGCTGTGGCTGGAAGGGAAAAAAAGAAAGATTTTTTCTGAGATGGGATCATCTCAGAGAACTAGAGAGGACTCAGTAGATGCTGTAGGGGCAGGACAGTGAATAAGAATTATTAAAATCACCACTGTTATAGGTAAAATATGATAAGTCCGAATCAGTAATTGATAGGGCCAAATTAAAATAAAAGAAACAGAATTTCACTAATCGAAATAAAATTTCCAATAGCCACAATCAAAAGGACAGCGTCAACCCTGGGATCGGCACTGGGTGAACCTCGTTCCAACATCTATCGCATCGGAACCCCCAATGTTCACCAAGTCTGTCTGGTGAGCCTGGGTTTTATACTATTTTTCTTGCCGGGGCAAAGTTCCTCTTGTTCTCTTCTTCTCCTTCGCATATTCGTGTAGTCTTCTTTCTCTGTTCTGAGTTGGAGGAAGCCTGTCTCCAGGTGGACAAAGCAGTTCCTGGGTGTACAAAAAGCAGTCTCCGGGGAAAAGATGAATGTTAATTTCAAGTTACAGGGAACTAGGCATTGGGATGCGGGTTCTGGGCTATCTTGATCTTGAGTCGTTATCGATCGTTGATAGTTTGGGTGTTCCTGAAATCACCCAACATTTCTGCAGTGGCTAGCTCCTTCACCTGCTAATTTAGGACCCTATTCAATGACCACCCGTGATTTCACAAGGTAGTGAGGTAATCTTCTCTCTAGCCCCGGTGTGTGATTGCTAAACCTCAGAACTATTTCTGACAGGCATCCTACTGATACATTTTATTTCATACATACAACCTTTTGTAAGCACGAATTTATCCCTCTATTTACAACACCACCAAATTCAAACAGCTATGTCTCAGATGTGTGAGAAAAGCCCTTCTGCATGCCTATGTGTGGGGGTCATTTTCCCTTTTCCCTCATTTCTGCCTATTAAAAAAATTACTGTTATTTCGCAGGGGTTTGGCTGAAAGCAAGAGGTATGAGCCAAAACCTTAGTACTGCTCAGTACTGCTCATTAAACTGGTGTGTTGGTTTGAAAGACAGGTGTCTGCTGAAATAAATTTGGGCAGGAGATCGTTCTCATTTTTTAATGCCTTTATTAAAAAGAAATCAGCGCCGGTGGAGAGAGCCAACAGGTTGTGCACACACTGTTATGAGTAGAAAAGCTGTCCATTTTTAAAAAAAAGTTAACAGGTCAAACCAATTGCTGCCAAGTTGGAGTTTTAACTATTTGTTGTTAATAATGTCATGTTGTAATCAGCTGTTGTTAATAGTTTTTCTTTAATTACCTGTTGTTGATGGTTAGAAATCCCTCTCCCATCGAGTATCCTCCCCTCCCTCCCCCCCCGCTGTTTCCTGGGAGATGGCACCTGGGACTGAAAAGGTGAAATCGGAGCTGACATACAAATGTGAGAACCCAGCATGCAAAGGTGTAAACACCATACCAGATCCAGCAAAAAACCCCTAAAACAACGAGCCAACATGGAATTAAGGGATCTAAGTGATGTCTAAAGCTGAGCAACTGAATCCGATGTCTGTTAAGAGCCTTTGTACCCCTCCCCCTAACCTAAAGGACGTCAGCTAGGAAGAGGCCCTCAAATGTCAGACGGCACATGAGGGATCTCCTGATGCTCTTGTGAGGACTGCAGTGCCTAGCCCTGCCTGCATACCACCGGACAAAGCTGCCATCTTCCTCCCCCGTCCTTGCCACTTCTGGGAGCAGCGGCGGCATGTGCGCAACCCGACAGCTCTCCCCACCCGGCCTCACTTTTTTTTCATTATATGAAAAAGGAGAAAGATCTTTTGCCCTACTTAATTCACACACCACCCCAACTCCCGGGAAGGACCCGGAGTCCAGTGTCCGCTGGTATTCAGCCAAGGCGGAGGCTGCCTTCCTCACGAGAGCACCGAACAGTTCTGATGGTGGAGTGTGACATTCGAACTCGTCTTTGTAGGTGACATCCTAAGATTACGGTGACAGGTAAAAAGGATCTTAGCAGACATTGGATTCAGTTGCTCACCTCTAGACATCACTTAGATCTCTTAATTCCATGGTGGCTCGTTGTTTTAGGGGTTTTTCTTGCTAGATTTGGTGAGGTGTTTCCTCACGTTTGCATACCAGCTTCCCACATTTGCATGTCAGCTCCGATGTCACCTCCTCCTCAGTCCCGGGTGCAGCAGGGGGGATACCCGACGATTTCTACCCGTCAACAACAGGTAATTAAAGAAAAACTGTTAACAACAGCTGATTACAACATGAAATTATTAACAACAAATAGAACAATAGAATAAAACTCCAACTTAGCAGCAATTGGTCTAACCTGTTAACGCTGCAACTTTTTAAAAAATGGACAACTTTTCTACTCTTTAACATCTGCTAAGGAAGGCAGAAACCTCCCTTGGAATGGAGAATGTAAACCTCTTCCCCCGAATTATTATAATTTTGAAATCAAGGGGCTCTCAGGCAAAGATATGAGGATAGGAATAACAATTTTTACTAGTATGTATAACGAGGCAAGCAAAACAATAACTATGACATTAACAACAAACAGAACCGGGGACCCAGTAAAAGCCTTCTTGGCTGCTGGCACTTTCCCCTTTGGTGCAGTTACCGTCACAGCTGGCAGAAACGAGCAAAAAAAATCCTGGGCTGGTGGGCTAGATGTATTAGAAGTTCCACGGTGGCAGCTGGAACTCAGGGACGGTGTCGGCTACAGCATGGAGAAACACAGCGTCGGACCGAAAAAACGGCGGGGGCCCGGCTGGGAGCAGGGCACGGAGAGGCGAAGCTCAGGATTCCCGGGGCACACTAACAGATGGTGATTGGTCCCTCAGGGCTGAACTCTGGCGGTGCCGGTGAATTCTCCCTTGCAGAAAGGCCGTGCTCCGATGCCCGAGAGCACCCAGCTGCCTCCAACCCCGTCCTTTTTACCTGCCCTCATTCTCGCGGTGTCTCCGTACCCCGGAGAGACACTCCCCGAGAAAAAAAAAAGGTATAGCCAGATGCTCCATTCCTCTCCCCACTTCAGACACCGTCTTTTGTCTTTCTTAAGTACCCATAAGTATCCATAAGTACCCAGTAGTTAGAGTCCTAGCAATTTATGGGGGGAAAAAAAATCTGTAAGTAAAATAAAAAGGAAAGAAACCCAACCCCCAACAACTGGTTTAATGACCAAAACGTGTGTTGGAGGGGGGGAAACTCTTTCAGCCTGCCTGTGCTGTGAACAAAGGCAGATCCCCCTCTCTGATGTGCTTCCAGCCTGGGTATCCATCCCCAGGGAGCCTTCAGGTGACTATTGGAGATGTCACAGCAGCCACCAAGGACAGCAAATCCCTGGGTTTGAGGTGGGATGGGATGTATTTCTGGACTAGGTGCAGGAGGCAAGATGAGGATGCTAAGATGACACAGCAGCCATGCAAAAACCTGGATGGAAAACATGACCTCTGAAAAAAACACGCACAGCAGGGCTCACGTCCCTGCATAGGGAAGCAAAAAAGCAGCTTAAATTAGTAAATACCCAATTAGGCACAAGTCAGCTCTGAATTCATGGGAAATGGGAGAAAACAAGGAGACTTCAGCTATGAGGGTTCATAAGAGGGCCCATAAGTGGAAGATGCTGGTGGCATTTCAGCTTTGGGAAGAGAATTGTGGAGGGGCCAAGCTGGATTCCCAAGGATTTAACTTGAAGTTAAGAAATTTGTAAGACCTCATCCCCACCTTTGAGAGCAACATGTGGCAAAAGATGCACAATATTTAGCCAGGAGGGCAAGAACCGTTGAGGATGGGGAGAGGCTCCTGCCACACTGCAGAAGTGGCTCTGAACCAGCACTGGAGGGCACTGGTCCAGATGGGGAGTGAGGGAAGATCAAAGAGACAGTTCCAGAAAGATGCCCATGATTTAAAATATTTTAATACCACCAAGTCACAATTTTAAGTACAAAAAATTCCAAGGCCATGCATCCCATGGAAAAGTTAATGAAATTTATATTAATAGAATAAAAAACATTCTTCACACTGAAATATAAAAAGGCCTTAAAAGGCCTTTTTAGTGTTTCGGGTTTTTTTTTTTTGTTTCTTTTTGTTTTTTTTTTTGTTTTTTTTTTTGTTTTTTTTTTTAAGCACAAGGCTCCTTTTCAATCCTTACTGCAGTGGCTTTGGTTGGTGTTTTTCGAACCCCAAAATCTGGGTTCAGCACCTGATGGGTGATGCCAGCCTACAAGCACTGCTCTCCCCTGAGGTGTGCAGGACAGTTTTACAGGGGGACTGCAACTTGAAAGAGATAAAGGCAGTTAATGCCAGGGAGAAAGAGAGAAATCACGCCCCGACTCGGGGAAAAAATAACATTGTTTCTCCCCCAGTACAGCCAGGGACCCAGACCCGGGCATGGGCACAACATCAAATAGAGGGAAAGGAAATAAAACTGAAGGAAAGAAAATAAAAAATGAGAAAAGTAGAGTAAAATAAAATAGAACAAAATAAAACAGAGAAATAGAAAATAAAGTAAAATAAAATAAAGCAAAATAAAATAGAGCAATGCAAAATTTAAAAAAATGTCACCTTTCTCTTCATATTTGGGTTTAAAAATAAAATTAAAAATAGGTAATGAAGCTGTTTGGATAATTTCCAGTGTCCTTCCCTGTGGGTTGGTTGGTGCAACACCTGCAGCAGGGCTGGAGGGATGGAGTACAGAGAGTTTGGAGGATTTACAGATGAAATTGGAGCTTTGGCAGTTGCAAAACAATTAGTAGCAGTAAAATAGAGGTACAAAGTGGTGGAGGCAATTAGCAGGTTGTATTTGGAACCTTCACTGTCTGCTCTAGGGGATCCTGGCAGGGGAAGAGGGATTTGGACCCAGCAGGGAAGCACCAAAATTCAGGGCTCTGTCCATCTGCCACTCAAAATAGTTGTGTTGGGCACCAAAACTAAAAACAAACAATTTATGTTCAGACCCCCTTTTTGCTGCTTTAATTTGCCCAAACCCATTTATTGTTTAACAAGGCACAGCCTGGTCCTGGGCAGGAACGAGTCCAAGGCAGGTTTGGGCTGGCAGAGCTCAGATGGAGCAACTGGCCTCCAGGCAAGAACCAATAATAATATTATAAAGTGTTGCTTTTCAGTAGCAATGAGGCAGGGTAATGCTGCACCCTAAAAGCATCCCTCTGCCAAGAGTGGAGTGCGGGGATGCTTGAACCCTGAGTTGGGCTGGTGCTGTTAGAAGTAAAAACCTCATCCAAGGAAAATCAAGCACTGGCTTTCTGCCCCGCTTGCTCCTGAAAACAGGATGTGGGAGAGGGGTGGCCATGGTACAAAGCACTTCTGTACAGCACACCCCCGTGGGATTGGCCAATTGGCTCTGTGCCCCTGTGCCACTGGCACCAGCCTCCCTGGATCACCCCCACAGAATCCCTGTGACAGACAGACATGGCCTGGCCACAATGTGGGGCTGGGGGTACCACCCCACCCAGCTGAGGAGAACAAGGCAATGATGGATATGAGAGGTGTGACACTTAAAACCTCTACTTTAGAGGCTGGCACTGAAAATGGTGCTGAAACCTGGAAGATAAGAAGGAGAAAGGTCTCACGGGGCATTCAGGGTCCAGGCAGGGTTTTTGGGAGGGAAGGGAGGCACTGGGCAGCAGAAGCGCAGGGTTAGGGCTCAGACATACTCCCGGGCTGTGGAGGGCTGTGACTGCTGATGGTACTGCTGTCCTCGGCGCTCCTTGGCAGGGCAGGAGCAGCACAGGAGGGACCCCCCCAACATGGAGAGGCTGGCGGCCCCCCAGCCCACGAAGAGAGCAGAGCCGAATTCGTACCTGTGATGAAAGGGGTGAGGGAGCATCAGGGAGGGGCAGAGAGGCACAGGTGTAAACTGAGATGGCAACAGGATGCTTGAAGCCCTGATGAGGTGATTAAGGTGATGTCAAGGCAGATTTTAGTTCTTCCCTCTCCATCCTCATCTTTCCTGTTGGCTGCATCCAGTTACCACATGTTCCCATCTTTTAATCCTCCCCTGGGCTGAAATTCCACATGTGCACCACTACCCAGTCCCAGCTGGTAACAGCTAAAGCTTTAGCATCAGGGACATCTTCTGCAAGGTGGCAGTGAGGGCTGGCAGAGGTCCCACCCATGGGGCACATTGGCCCACTATGCTGTGCCTCACCAAAACCAGCAAGGAAAGGTCCAATGGGAAGTGCAGGGACAAGACAGGATTCAGAAGGGCACCCCCTGAGCCAGGCTCTTACCTAGCATTGATGGGGATGGTGCTCTCTCTGAAGAACTCATAGGTCACCTGTGTTGCATACAACGACACGGCAGCCAGTGTGCACAGACCTGGGCACAGAATCATGGAATCACAGAATGTTTTAGGTTGGAAGGGAACCTTTAAAGATCACCTAGTCCAAACCCCCTGCAGTGAGAGGGCTGCCTAGCTGTTCCACTAGACATCAAACGTTGGCTGTCAGTGACATCCAGCCCTCACCAAACTGCTCCCCTTCCTCTATCAGTGTTGAAAGGTGTTTGAGCATTCCTGCACCAGTGATGTATGAAGGCTAGAACTGCCTTACCAGAGAGAACAAAGAGAACACCTCCAGCAACAGCTATGCGGCTTTTGGTGACAGGATCCTCCTCCCCAACTTTAGTGCATTTCATGCCCACCACGCTCACGATGATGCCAAAGAAGCCCAGGAGGAGAGAGATGACCATGAGAGCCCGGCATGTCTGGATGTGAACTGCAAGGGGGGAAGAAAAACTGCTCCCAGCAGGTGCTTTTGACCACAGCTGGGCACTGGAAGCAAGGTCACTGTGTTCCATACTGGTGATGGATCTGTCCTTAACCCTGTCCTTGCTGTGTAGCTCCTGTTTCGTATCCTCCCCACTTGGCAGATATGGGGACCTCAGCTCAGCTCAAGGCACTGCTCCCAATGCCTTCCCTGACCTTCCTCCCTTTCACCCTCATCCTGGTCATGACTGGGCTGGGCTAGGAAACACCTTGCCCGGAGCAGCACCACAGTCACCAAATGTCAAAAGAGTGATGCACAGTCATGGAGCAGGGGTGGGGGAGGGGGGTTTGATGTCCCCATGGGGCACTGTTGGTATCTAAATGTGATGCCCACATTGGAGCTCAAACCTGCTGGGCCCCAGAGCATCCCAGCCACACAAAGGGGCTCAAACCCACAGGGCCAAGAGAGGCTCAGTCCTGGGATGGGGAGGTTGGGGCCCAAGATTCACAGATGGAGAGGGAAGCTTGGACCCACATCGAGGCTCAGGTCAGTGGATGAGTGGACTCAGACCCTTCTGGGGGGAGGGGGGGTCAGATCTACAATAGGGGTGGGGGTAAGAAGGACTTGGACCTGAAGGTGACTCAGGCTTCAGGAAGAGCCAGGGGAGCTCAGATGCATAGAGGAAGGGGGCATCCAGACGTGAAGAGGGTACAGTACAGACCTGTTGGGGATGTGTGTTCAAACTCGTACAGGTGGGTTCAAACACAGAGAAGGGCTCAGAGCCATATGGGGGAGGGTCAAATCCACAGCGGGACTCAAACTTACAAAGGGGCAAGGACATCTCAGGATCCCAGGGGAGCACAGACCAAGGCGGAGACGGGGAGGGGGGACTGCATCTAGGAAAGGAATCGGGGCTCATCCTACGGGGCCCCGGGCCCCCGTACCCACCTTCGAGAGAGAGCAGCGAGTCGTGCAGGCGGCACTGCACCTGCCCGGTGCTCTGGGCGGCGCAACTCATCCACAGCCCCTCGTGGAGCCCCACGGCAGTGATGATGGCGTCCCCGGCGTACGAGCTCTGCCGCCACTGCGGCAGCACAGCGGCCGCCAGCCCCGCCACCCAGCCGGCCAGCGCCGCCAGGTACCCGGCCAGCTCCCGCGCCCCGCCGCCCATCGCCGCCGCCGCCCCGCGCCGCGCCCGGCCCGCCCCCGGCGGATGGAGAGGGGCCGTGGGAGGAGGGAAAAGGCCGGAGGGGGGGCTCCGAGGGGGAAGACAGGTCGGGGCGGGGAGAGCAGGGCAATGTCGGGGGAGGATTTAAGGTGAAGGGAGACATACGGGTCTTGCGCGGGGGGATTTAGGTCCATGGGGGGATCTTTTGAGTCTCGAGTGGGAGAGTTGGGGCCAAAGGGGTGGGTTACCTGGAGCTTAGGGGGAATTGGAGACCAGGAGGCGGGAATTGGAGGCCTGGAGGGGGGGCACTGAAGTCCAGGGAAGAGCATTAGGTCTGAGGGGCAGAGATTTGAATCTGAGGAGAGTGATTTGGGGTTGAAGGCAAGGGATTTGAATCCTAGAGGGAAGAATGTGGTCTTAGGGGAAACATTTGGGGCATGGAGGGTTATTTGGGTCCTACAGGAGAGATCTGGGTCTTGAGAGAGATGGAAACCCCTCAAACGACAGTGGAAGGATATGGGGAAATGGGGCTCCCCGACAGGAAGAGGGAGGGAGTTAGTGGGAAGTTACCATCCTTGACCCCCTGCTGTGGGCTGGGAGCCCCCCAGAGGTCCCAGGGGTCACTCTCGGAATTCAGCAGGGACCAGGGAAACGGTTCATTCAGTGAGGGAGTTCAGCACACCATGCCACCATGGCACTAACAAGAGAAGCCATTGTCAGTGGTGTATGCCTGCGGGGGTGTGGGGAACATGTGTCACCACCCTGGTGACACCAAGCCCATTGCAGCCCCAGGACCTGGCAATCGTTAACTGCCATGGCCTCATCAGCAGTCGGCTCACGCACTCAGGCAGCTGGGGGTGGACGCTGGGATGGTGGGCAGCCTCTACTGGGACTGTATGTTCATCCTGGAGAAAACATCCTCCAGATCCCCCCTTGCCCACCCCAATGCTGAATGGCCCTCCAAGTGAGATAGGGGTGCTGGGTGGCTGCACATGGGGCAGGATTTATTTGCTTGCATTCCCAGGATGGTTATGGTAATGGCCAGACATCTGCAGAACAATTCAATGCCCTGTCCGGGGGTGCCAGGGTGCTCAATGTCCTTCTTGTTCAAGGACAGATCCCTCCTCGCTGGATTCCTTCCCACGTTATGGGAGCGGGGTCCAGGGGATGCTCAGCCAGAGATTGCATTGCCGCTACTGCCCCTGGG
Organism: Motacilla alba alba; assembly: GCF_015832195.1. NCBI lineage: Eukaryota > Metazoa > Chordata > Aves > Passeriformes > Motacillidae > Motacilla > Motacilla alba. The sequence continues at coordinate 7,937,056 of NC_052036.1, read as the reverse complement.
GCACCTTGTCTCCCACAAACACTTTTGTGAGGCTTACAGGGCTGCAATACTCCTGGGTAGATACTTGCCAGGAGGGAAGGTTGCACCCCAACCCTGACGACAGCCAAAGGGTGACACCAGCCTTCAGTCCCCACTCGGAAAGCAACAGCTTAGAAAAAAAATACCTTTATTCACCCATTTTCTGCAGAAGGCACTTAAATAGCTCCAAGTTCAGGAAAGCCACACATCTGCACCCGTTGGCACCAGGCCCCACCCCTGACACAGCACCCCTCCCTTGTCCCCATGTCACCCACCTCTGAGCCTCCATCACATACCCCAGGTCAGCTCTGCAGGGGGATACTGGATGCTGCAGGGGCAGTACATGGCATTCTCCAAAGCCCCATTCCAACTGGGTTGGATGCAGAGGGGGTCCCATATGTTACCCTTATGACTATGCAGCCCGAAGCCACAATGCTGACATGACTAGTCCCAGCAGAGACGTCCTGGTCCCCGTAGGATGTCACAGCTCATCCTTCCCCACCACAATGGCAGCCGGTGATTCCTTCTCTGGCTCTGGCTCCAAATCCCCCTCTTCCATGCCAAAAAGCATCTTCACCAGGTCATCTGCCTGCACACGCTCCTGTGTGCAGACCCATGGTGGTAAGCATAGCCACTGTCCTATCCAAAAACCCTCCCTGCTGCTGGGAGGGAGCTTACCCGTTCACTATGCCGAGGGTCCAGGGTGAACCAGAGGGCAATAGCGCAGCGCTGACCCTTGGTCACAGCTTTCACCCCATGTGGGTTCTCTGAGCCAGAGGAGAAGCCCACAGCACGGCCACATTGCGGTTGGACCTCTGCCTGTCAAGGGTGGGAGACCAGGAGACCCCAGTCAGGGATGAGTCGGTTCCCCTCAACCCAAGTTCATCTTTTGCAGTGGCTCAGGGGATGTTCCCAGGGCACAGGGCCAACAGGCAGGAGCTAGATTTGGTGCTGCACATGGATACTTGGAGCTACTCACGGTCTCAGTCTTGGCATCCAGCTCGGTGAAGTAGAAAGCTCCTCCTTCAAAGTCCCCATTGAGGTAGAGGATTGCACTAAAGGGAGCAGGGGACAAGTGGAGGTGACAAGTAACCATCACCAGAGCTCCCCAAGACCATGGCAAGAGCCAGAGGCAAGAAAGCCCAGGTTTGATGTGCCTCCTACCTTGCTCCTCCCAACTCAGGTGCCACCAAATCATGGCACCCTTAGGTGGGGCAGCTGCAGCTGACAGCCACTACCAGTACCTGTAATCCCGGAAAGTGTAGGCTGGGGGTTCCTTCACACACAACAGTGCCTCTGCATTGAGAATGCAGTTGTCCACGTGCACCTCATGGCTGTTGTCACTCCGGCCTTCTTGCTTCTCTAGGGTAGAACAGGGCATGTCAGGACTCCTCTGTGCAAGAACAGGGTCCATTTCCAAGTATCTTGTACTTGCAGATGACAAGAAAGTAATGTGTTAGCCTAAAGCTCTTCCACTTGCTGGAGTGTGGATTGTGCAAGGCCATTTGGGTGGCATAAAACACTGTTGACTTGTCCCATGGCATTTCCACGGCCCTCCAGGTACAACCTCTCTCAGCACCCATCCCAAAATGCCTCAGAATGATAAAATCCTGTATGGCATGAAGCCATCTGCCCTGTTAGAGGCAACTAGCAGAGCTGCTGCTCATCTGCCCAAACTGGGCTTAGGGACAAGCTTCCTACACCCTCCTGGGAAGATGAGTGGATTAGGGAGCAGCAAGGAGGTCTCCAAGGAAAGGTCTAAGACTACACCACTCTAGCTGTTAGAGGAGATCCAGACAGGAAAAGACTTGTTCCTCTGGGCCACACTCACCATCAATGGCTGTGCGGCACACTAGGTGGGAGTAGGAAAAGTGGAGTGGGACCTCCAGGCGGAAGTAGGACTCAATCATGTGCCGCACCTTCTCTGTCACGTTGTAGTACAAGTAGGCACTGTGCAGGGGCACCTTGCCCTCCTGCCCCAGCTGTGGAGGGCAGACAGGACAGGGACTCAGCCCCAGATGGGCATGGGCAACCATCTCCCTCAAAACCACCCTCCTTTGTCCCCACAGCCTGTTTCTCCCTCTACATAGCCACCCCAACCTTGAGGGCCTTGAGGACAGTCACGCCATAGAAGGTCTCACTGGGAGTGTGAGGAGAGGTCTTCCCCCGATAGCCATCTCCAGCCGAGGCAGCTGCCTGCAAAACCCGATTGGTGTTACTGGTCTGATGTGTGAGCTGCAGGATGGGACCCCTTGGCTTCCTCTACCCATCCCTGCCTGCTCCACCTGTTCTTGCACTCACATTAGTGAGTCTCTGCAGTTCTCGGCACTCCTCAGCAGAAAGGACTCCATCCACCACGACACGCTGGGAGCCATTCAGGGCCTTGGAGTTCATGGTGACACTGGCTCCTTCGTATACCAAAGGGCCACCTGTGGCACAAATGGGATTGGTGGACGTGGGGAGAGATGCCACCAACTCTGGTGCGGCTGGGGGAAGCTGTGGTCCCTCCACCTGCTCCTACTGCCACCCATGTGTGGAGGGACTGTGAACTGGCAGCAGGAGTCACAAAGGTCTCCATCCCACCTCCCCTCCTGGCCTTCTCCACCTTCTCGGATGAACTTGCTCATGTCGGCAGACTCTTTGGCCTTCTCCTCCACCAGTGTCTCAATCTCCTTCATGAGGTTGCCGATTTCCTCAGAGATGCGTGCTGCTGTCTCCCGCTCCGCCCTGGGCATGCGGCAGCCATCAGCACCACCACCCCACTGTCCCCACATTGGAAATGAGGGCCACTAAGACAAGGGCAGGACAAGCTGTCTCAGGTGCTGGTGAAAAAGTTTGCACCTAGACCTGGAGAGAGTCACCTCAATGCATCCCTCTCTCTGAGGTGTTTGGGGTGACCTACACATGCCCATCATCCCATAGGCTGATGGGAAATAAAGTTCTGCCCTCCAGCAGCCTCCTCCAGTCCCAACATCAAAAGATCCCCTGGCAGAAGCTCTATGCCATGTCCTTTGGCCCAAAGCCCACACTGGAAGAAGGGTTTGTCCTGTCAGACCCCTATTGGGTGAGCTTGGCTGGGGACAGCACTCACTTCTGTTTCTCTCGCAGTCTTTTTGGTATCACCTCTTCAGGTGTCCATGTGTCCTGCCACCAGAAGAACAACATCAGGAGCTGGACAAAGATCTGGCCAGGACACAGACCCTCATCTGCATTCCATCTGGCCACTGCACCACCCTGCTCTCACATCACCCACCGGGTCCACAAAAGGGATGCCAAAGACGTCATAGCTGAAGAAGAGCAGCTCCTTCTCCATCAGACTCTGCTGGTAATATACCTGGATCTCCTGTGGCAAGAGGCAGAGGGATGGGGTGAGGTACAGCGGGAGGATTCTGAAAAACCCCGAGTCCTGTGGTGCTTGCTCCAGACCTGTAGCCTGGTTTCCTGCTCCATCTGGCAGCTGGGAAGCAAGTGGTATTCCCCATCCTGTCTGAACTTCCCTGTGGACAAGCCCTGGGGAGATGACAGTTGAGCAGAGGCACATGTGTGTCCCTTCTGCAGGAAGCTCTTTAGGAGCAGTTTCCCTTCCCCTACTCCAACTGGTGTGGGGCAGAGACTCCCATCCGTGCCTATCACATCGCAGGCAGGACATGGCCATCCAGATTTGGCTATTTTGAAGCCAAATCCTCTCCTTTTTAAGCAATTTCACTTCAGCTGTGGAAAAGTGCAACAGAGGTGGCCTCAGATCCTCCTAAAAAGATTGTCCTCCTGCTTCTCACAGCCCCCTCTATCAGGAATGGGTCCATGTGTGCCAGTCATCCAGTTTCACTTGGCCTAAGACATTTTGCCAGTGATGTTTTTCAGATTTTCAGCTACTTTCCAGCTTGTCTGACCTTAAATCCACCCATTCCTGTCCACCTTCAGTAGCTGGCGTGGAGGAGACCCTACAGCTTCTGCAAAGGCCCCCATTGAGAAGAGAAGATGTCCCTACAATTGGTCATCCTCCTGACTGCTCACCTCTCGCGGATGGATGAGTCTGGCCAGGTTTTCCCCCAGGACGGCGGTGTAATAGGCCAAATTTTGGTTCATCACCTCATCATGTGGGAAGAAGAGCAAATAGGTTTTGGCGCATTCAATGGCTTTTTCATAATTCCCATCTGCAATGAGAAATGGGGCTGTTAATGGCATGTTCAAGGACACTGGAGGCAGCACAAAGACAGATATAGAGAAGAGATGAAAGACACAGTCCTTGTGGTCCAAACTGTGTCACAAGTAGGGCAGATCCCCTGGAGCAAGGATAACTGCTGCCACAAAGGCAAAATTCAGACTCTGTGGTGCTCTCCTATCTCCAGAAACCATCACAACAGAAACCAGGGGTACTTGTACAGCTTGGGTACTTTTCTCACTTGGAAAACATTACAAAGCCTATTTAGAGGTAGCAAGACCCAACCATTTACTGGCAAACCTACAGTTTCCAGCCACTGAAACATCCTACCCCACTTTCATGTGGTCTTTCACAGAATCATACAATCACAGAATGAGTCACATTGGAAGGGGCCACAATGGGTCATCTGGCCCAACATCTCTGCTCAAGCAGGGTCCTCCAAGAGCATATAGCACAGGACTGTGTCCAGATTGTGCCTGCAATATCCCCAGTGAGAGAGATGTTACACCCTCTCTGGACAATCTCTTCAGTGCTCTTCAGTCACTGCAAACATCCTCATATCCAGGTGGAACTTCCTAGCCATGAGTTTCTGCCTCTTGTCCTATTGCTCAGCACCACAGAGCAGAGCCTGGTCACATCCTCCAGGGCTACCCTGCAGATACTGACAAACATTGATGAGGTCCCCTCACAGCTATCTCTTCTTGAGGATTTCCATCCTCTTGGACTTCATATTTTTTCCCCTCCTTTTGAAGAAATTCACACAGAAACACTTTATACTTTTCTAAAGAAGCAAATAAAAAATGAAACCAAATCAGGTGTATTTTCCTGGGTTGTAACTTTTCTGCAGTGGGAGTGTGCTGCTGTGATTTGAGGCAAGAGGTGGACAGCTGGCAAGGAGGAAAAAAAATGCTTCTCTAGGCTGTCGTTTCACTTGAAAAGTGAGGCTGCCCAGTAATAAAGTCACGTGGAAAGTGACTGCAGCCAAGCACAGAGAAATCCAATCTCCTGGAGAATGTTTCAGGCAGGAGGAACATGCCTGTATGAACCTCATGAAGTACAAGGCTTAGTGGAAGGGTCTCCACCAGTATCAGTGAAGATGGGGGGATGGATGGGATTAGAGCACCCAGTGGAGAAGGATATGGAGTTAATAGTGAATGAAAAATTGCACAGGACCCATCCATGTGCACTAGTAGCTCAGATGCCCCCCCAGGCTGATGCCTGGCAGCATGGGAAACAGGTGAGGGAGGGATTCTGCCCCTCTGCTCCACTCTGGTGACATGCCACTTGCAGTGCTGTGTCCAGCTCTGGGTTCATTCCCCAGCATAAGGATATGGACTCATTAATGCAGGTCCAGAGGAGGCCACAAAAAAGGTGAGAGGACTGGAGCCTCTCTGTGAAGAAAGGCTGAGAGAATTTGGCTTGTTGAACCTGGACATGAGAAGGCTCCTGAGAGATCCTGATGGTCTTCCCATACCAAGAGCAGACACAAGAGTAGTTTCTAGTTTATAAGGTTTATAGTCACAGGACAAGGGAAATTGTTTTAAACTGAAGAAGGGCAGCATTAGGTTGATAATAAGTAAGGAATTTTCTCTGATGAGAGTGGTGAGGCCCTGGCACAGACTGCCCAGAGTGTTATAGAGACCGGGTTGGATGGGGCTCTGGGAGAACTGAGTGACCAATGCTAGATGTCCCTTCATCTTCAGTTATACTGATGAGATTATTTTTGAAGGTCCTTTCCCCACCCAAACCACTGTAAGGATCTATGATCTCAGGCAGAGTGCTGAGTGCTGACAATCACAGAGGATGAGGTGAGGAGCTGCTTACTGTTGTAGTAGGCAAACTGCAGGTAGTTGAAGTGTGAGGGCAGGAAATCCTCCAAAGGCTTCTCCTGGCCAGGCTGGGAGGCCAGCTCTGTGACACAGCCCTGCTTGCAGCTTAGCACTTGCATGGAGTGATCTGGCGGAGAAAAATGTCATGTCACTGCTCACAGTCACCCACGGGCTGATGGGCAAGACCCTGAGGGGTATCCAATCTCCTGCTCATACTGGGGTTGTTGCAAGCTTTTTGGTAGTGGAAAACCCTCAGGGATGGGGGTTGTCCACCTCAGAGTTGACCAGTGTGGGGATGTGGTTTTTTCTCAGGACACACTAGCCATCCTCAGCCTCCCATCATATCCTAGTGACCCTCTACTGGTGTCTCTTCTTTCTTTCCATGTGCCTCTGGAATTTGGAGAATTACTGGACATCAGCCCCAGTGCTAACTGCAGGTAAACACCTTCCGCCATTTGCTGGCCACACCTTCCCTAGTGAAAAAGTGAGGATGGAGTTTCCACTCTTCAGGAACCCCCCTACCCCACCCCAGGTCTTTGTGGACCAACCTCCCGAGAATCATACTCAACTCTTGTGATAGGACATAGAAGGCGTGGCTCCCACCTGTAATGGCCTGGAAAAGGTCTGCATTGTACTCAAGGTAGTTGTAGCCCTCGTAGTCATAAGGTCCCTCACAGAGAGCGCGGCACTCAGCGTCTGCCACAAAATACTCCTCCAGCGCCTTCTCCAGGTGCAGGATGGCAGCAGCTGGCTGCTCCTCTGTGTAAAACCGGATGCCCAGCTGAAATTTGCTCTGTGGAAGGATTAGAAATTATGAGACGATCTCAACGCTTCACTCCCCATGATGGATCACTTCATCCCCACCACAATGGCATCTCATGAGATCTCTGAGCCAGCAGCTGTGGTGTGATTGCCCTGGGTTGCACAGCGGACAGGGCCTTTGGGAGGTTCTCACCAAGTGGGGTTTGGCCTCCAGGTCCGTGAAGTCATCCTCGTGGACTCCCACCATGGCCTGGTAGTACTCCAGGTTCTGCCTCATCTCCTGGTGCCCGGGGTTGGCCACGAAGAAAGTGTGTGCGGCCGCCGCCGCCTGTGCTGGCCGGTTCATCTGGGTGGGACGGGGGTGAGACAGCGCGGATCCCACGCAGAGCGGAGGGGCCACCCGTCCTCGGGGCATCCCGGCAGCCGGGGCAGAGGGCGGTGACAGGGGCGGCTCCGGCGAGCTCCGACGTGGCACTGGTGGGGGGGGGGGGGGGGGCGCGAAGGCGGGGGAGCGGGGGGGCAAGGCCGAGACTGCCGGCCGGCAATCCCACTCCGCCGGGGCAGACACCGAACCCTCCCGGCGTCCCGGGACCGGGACCGCCACCGGCCGGTTCACCCGGTCCCACCCATTCATCCTCCCGCCTGATTCCGGGATCCTCCGTGCATCCCATCCGTCCCAAAACCCGTCGTAGCGGGACACCCCTTCCCTTCCCCCTTTCCCTTTCCTTCCCCGCCACCGGTGCCGCACCTTGAAATAGGCGACCTGGAGGTAGTTGTAGGGGCTGCGCCGGCCGAACTCCCGGTCCAGCTCCTCGCCCAGGCGGTACCGGGAGGGCGCAGCGGGCCCGCAGCCCCGCAAACAGGCGGCGCGGCGAAGCAGCGCCCGAAAGAACCACAAGTCTCGGAGCACCGGGTCGGGTTGGGACTCGGTCCCCTCCGCCAGCCCCGCTGTGGCGTTGGCGCAGCGCAGGCGGCACCGCATCAGACGGGAGCGCACGGCGGCCCGCGCCCGCAGCGCCCGCTCCATCTGCAGCACTACGGTGGGCCAGTCCCCCCGCGCGTAAGCCTCGGCACCGGCGGCGAACAGCGCGTCCGGGGACTGGGCGGGCAACGGCGGGTCGCCCGGTGCTAGGGTCGGGACCGGGATCGGTTCCGGTGGCGTGGCCGCCCGCGCCAGCAGCACCATCAGCAACGCCGGCAGCAGCAACAGCAGAAGGAGCGGGGGCGATAGCGCCATGTCCGAACGCCGGCCGAGCCGCGGCGCCACCCACCGCCCGGGAGCGATACTAACTCCGCCCCCTCCACCCCCGCCCGCCGGCCAATCAGCGACAGCAGAGCCCCGCCATGGCCGCACCCCTCACCGTGCACGCTGAGGCCTCAGCGGAAGCCACTCCACAGGGCGGAAGCGGTGGGTCGTGCTTGTCCATGGCGGAGGGCGGCTTGGAGCCCGGGGATGACGGCCGCGGTCCCGGTCCCGGTCCCGGTCCCGGGCTAGCCCTGGTCGAGGGCAGTGCCGGCCGCGCTGGCCGCGTCGGGGACCCCGGGGACCTAGTGGCCCTGGCCCAGCAGGTGCAGCAGGTGAGGGCCGGGTCCCAGCGGCGGGGCTGCGGGGGCAGGGCTGGGCTCGCTGTTCCCTGCCTCCCGGTCGTCTCCGGGGCCTTCTCAGGCGGCGGCGGCGGCCTTGGTGCCTCCCAGCACGTCCCGCTTCTCTCCGGTGGCCCCGGCGGCCTCCTGGTGTGTCCTGTGCTGTTTCCCACAATCTCCCACTGTCCTCTCCCAGTATGCTGCAGTGCCCCGCCAGTATCTTCCCAAGTTCCCAAGTTGTTGGTGTCTCCAGAACCTCTCATTGCACTTCAGTGCTTCCCAGTGTGCTTTGTTGCCCCACAGTGACTCTCAGAGCGTCCCACTGAAGTCCCATCCCAGTATGCCCTGCTGCCTCCCAGTAGTCCTACTATATACAGTTCACAGCAGCATGTACAGATGCCTCCCACAACCATACGGCCAGTCCATCCTAGCACCCCTGATATGTTTTATGACTGCTTCAGTGATTCTCAGTCCATCCTGCCTCTCAGTCTTCCCCAGTTTTTCTTGATATGTTCTGGTGGTCCTCCCAGTGCACTCCAGTGTGTTATACTATTCCCCCAGTGCCTTGTGGTACATCCTACTGGTCTCCAGTGATATCCCCCAGAGCTTCTCAGTTCACCTAAATGCTCAGTATATGTCCTACTGCCTCCTCCCTGTGTAGCCCACTACCTCCCAGTCCAACCCATTGCCTCCCAGTATGTCCTGCTACTCCCTCTCACTGCCCCTGAGCCTATCCAGACAGCTCCTGGTCCTTGCTCCTGCCTAGAGGTGCCAGGACAGCTCCTGCACCCCCCCCCCCCCCCCCAACTCTTGTGGATGCCTTGAGCTTGACCATAGTTGGCTCAGCACAGTCCAGAGGGCTGCAGTTCTTCCTGATCTGACCAGCCCTGATTTTCTCTCCCAGGCCAATGACTTTGTCCGAGCAAATGCCTGCAGCAAACTGACAGTCATCGCCGAGCAGATCCGGCACCTGCAGGAGCAGGCACGGAAGGTGAGTAAGGATGGGCAGAAGGCTCATTGCCTTAGGAGACAAGCATCTGCTGCCACTGCTGGGCATTGGGGGAGAGCTGTGGCCTACATGTGAGTTGGGGCCAGGAGCTGAGCAGAGATTTAGTGGAAAAATGAGGTTTATTGTCCAGTGTCAAGGGGGATGGGGGAGGGTTGATTTTTGTGCTTTCCCTGCGTCCTCAGCAAACCAGAAAGGACTTTATGAATAAAGTAGGGGAGCAAGGGTGGGTGGTCCAAAACAGCTCGCAGGTATCAGGGCAGAAAGAGATGACTCTGCTCTTGGTACAGGTGACCTGTCTGTGCACTGTGCTCTTGGAAGGATCTGAAGAAGTGACAATGTGGCCCTAAGCTGGATTGGAGGCCCTGGGATAAAGTGGTACACTTCAGTGGGTTCCTCTGTGAGCAACTAGCACTTTTGGGGCCTGGAGTGCACTTGCAACAGAGGCAAAGAACGGGTCTTTGTACGGAAATCCACAGACAATTTGTCAAGCCTCAAAAAGAATCCAAGGACAAGGACAAACTTGACCTGAGGGCAGAGAGTTTTATATGGTGAAAAAAAGGGGTGGCTCTGAGGGTCGAGGTCCAATGGGAAAAGTGAAAATGGTGCAGAGGCGGGGCAGCCAACCAGGGGAACCAATAGGGTAACAGGGGTGGAACACTGCATCAAGCTGAGACCAATGGGGATCAGGAGAGGGAAGAACATTCTAGGGTATATACAAATATGGTAAATGGGGGGCTGAACTAGGGGGGAGCAACTGTACGAACCAATGGAACTTAAGATATTAACATGCCTGCAAAGGCCTATGGGAGCGAGGCACTTCTCACCCTAACCTAGAAGGGATGTTTCTCCTTGCCTCCTTCTGCCTCCCCAGAATTTTAAGGTGATTGAACTGGTGGTTGGGTCTTAGGCCTCTCTGCTAGAAAATATGAGTTCTCTATCTAATGATAAGCTTGGTTTTGTATTTATCTGGATGTATTTGTTGGAGTGGGTGGTTCCAGGAATACATAGCAGAGCTTGGCTCTGCTCATCAGTCTAGCCTTCCACTCTTAGGAGTAAAATCAAGAGCCAGAGTGGGGAAGGATCTGCCAGTCATTGCAACTGGCCCGCTGCCACTGAGGCCATTACATCATGTAATCATTAACTGGTGGAGCTGGAGCAGTCAGGTGATGGAACTGGGGAGATGAATTCTCCTTTGTTTGCTGCCCTTTCCCTTTCGGGGCACAGCAGGAAGGCCTGTCTTAGGTTGCTAATGCAAGTTGTGGCTAGGGTGTGTATTCTTCTACCCTCTGTTAGAGGTGGGGCAGTTATCTTCTCTTAATTGGGCTACCTTTTAAAACCAGGTGGGGCACTTTTCTTTGTCTCTTCCATGACCCATCCTCCTTCAGGGGAGATATTTTCTGTCAATGGGCCATTGAGTGTCCCTGCATGGCTGATCAAATTCCATCATCCCACTGGGAGATGCTCTGCCCAGGGGGAGGAGCCAAGCATTCCTACCTGAATATAATCTGAGATTTGGAACACCACAGTCAGCCTTTTCCCACTGGATTCCCAGAGGAGCAGCTTTCTTTTCCACTGGATTCCCAGAGAAATACCAGGCCCATCTACAGCACCCCTGAACCTTCAGAGGAAAACTCCTCCCTTGTACAGGATCACTGCTTCAACAGAACCACATTTATCAGTCCAGGAGGACTGCAGCCATTATTTAATCAGACTGCTACCAACCGCCTGACCAACAGGGTGTGAGGTCATGCTTCTGACTCTGTTAGTGTTGTTTTGTATTTCTGCATTTTTATTTTTATTTTCTTCCCTAATAAAGAACTGTTATACCTACTCCTGTATCTTTTCCTGAGAGCCCCCTTAATTTCAAAATTATAATAATTTGGAGGGAGGAGGTTTACATTTTCCATTTCAAGAGAGGCTACTGCCTTCCTTAGCAGACACCTGTCTTTTCAAACCAAGACAAGGCCCCAGTCCAGCAGCTGTGTGTGGAGATGAGGAATAAGCCCAGTATGTGTTGGCATCAAGTGCAGAGGTGAATCTGGGGTGAGATGCAGAGGTATCTCTACCTCTGTGGAGAGGTTCTCTGACGTCCTACTGACAGTTAAGAATTGGAAAAAACTTTATCTCTTTGGAAAGCATCTCCTTCCTGTGTGCCAGGGAAATCAAGGCCTTGTGACCCATAGGTCAAGTGATGTGTCTTGGGCTATGGCTGAGAGGCAATAGCATGTTGTCATTTTATTTCAAGTGTAAAGATGTTAAGTTTTGTTATTCCAGGTCTTAGATGAAGCTAACAGGGATGCTGATCTGAACCATGTGGCCTGCAACCTTGTGAAGAAGCCAGGAAATGTTTACTACATGTACAGGCGGGAGAGTGGGCAGCGGTATTTCTCCATCCTGTCTCCTAAGGTGAGTGGTTACAGGCCATGAAGAAGCAGGGAGGGGAAAAAACTAATGTTTCTGGTGCTTGGGAACATATGGAGCTCAGGCAAAAGCACCAGCTTGATGGGGGCATTCATTTGTCCCTACTCAGGTTTGGTTGCTCTGGGTTAGTCTGCTGGGGCCAGAGCCATCTTATGGAGTTCTCTGGCTCTTGATGGAGAATGGGGCATGGACCTGAATTTTATCTTTTGGTACCTGCGGTTCTTTGTCTGGAAGTAAAGAACTGCCAGTGTGCCCTGAGCCTTTGCTGGCTGGTGTGGCTGTGTGGCAGGACAGTCTCTTCAGGTACTTCAGCCCAGGAACTGAGTTTGCCTGCAGCTGAGGGGATGGTCTTAGAGATCTCCTCCTTCCAGACTACCCATTTTCTTACATGCAGGGTGAAGGCTTCAGGGCAGGTCAGGGAGATCTTGTGTCCACAAGCCTTCTTCTGTCAGCAGTGCTGGAGCTTGACTTGATCTTGGACTTGGGGTAGCTGAGCCTATTTTTAGGTTAGGAAATGGTATGGTCATGTAGCTGGGACTGCTTCAAAGGTAGTAGGGCTTAGGGACAGCACAGCCCAGCTCCAAGGGAAACTGAACACTGATGGAATCTCTCTTTTCTTCACCAGGAATGGGGTACCACTCCCCATGAATTTCTTGGTGCCTATAAGCTCCAGCATGACATGTCCTGGACTCCGTTTGAGGACATAGAGAGACGAGATGCTGAAATAACTGTCCTGGAGAAGCTGCTGAACCAGCAGGCAGCACTGCCCCTGTGCACGGAGCCCAACTTCCAGGGCCTGACCAAGTCACACAAGTGACCTCACAGGACCCCCTGAGCAGAGTCCCTGAGTGAGGGGACACAGTGCCTGTACGCTGCCAAAGGCAGGGTGGAAAGAGACCAAGAAACAAAAATGCTGATTGCTTTTGTGCTTTAAGGAGAACAATTCTGCATTCAATCTTACTGCATTTTCTAGCAATTGAATAATTTACTTCATTGACCTATGCCAAGCTGTAGCAAGAGACAGGTGATACCAGGAGATGTGAGTTCCAAGAGTGTTTGGAGCAAAAATCAGAAATGCTTGGGGCAGATGTGCTAATGCTGTAAAATAGTATCTCCTATCTGCCTGGCTCTGGTGTACCTCACTGTGAGTGTGTCAGGTAATGATCTCAGGGCTGGATTTTCCTCCTTATTAAAATGCACATGTTTAGAGAGCTCTGTGGCCTGGGAAGAGTGGTCAAAAGCCTGTGCAAAGGGTCTGTTGTGATGAGTCTTCTGGTCTCTGTCCTAGCTGGTCTGAATCCCTGAACTGGGAACCTGGGGTGACCTGAAGCTCTTTTCTCTGGAAAGGGCATCCTCAAAAGTTCCATACAGGCTTCTGGTGCTCTTCAGATGATGTGTGTTTCACATCCTCATGCATTTCCCCTTGGATGTGAGAGCATGAGCTGCCAGGTAGAGGCAGGATACTGGATGACTTTATGCCAGAGCAGTGGGGAGAGTAAAATACATCAACCGTGATCTCACATGTACCACCAAGACAGGTCCCGTGTTCTTCCTGCGTGGCAAAAATACCTTTAGCTTTGCCAGGAAGACTTAGTGGCACATGGAGCTGGTAGGACACTTCCAGTATGTTTTTTCCACCTAGGAGAACTAAGGAGAAGTAAAGATCAGAGTTGCTGAGGAGATATCCTCCCTCTGCCCGGCCACACGGGGCTTCTTCAGGAACTTGCCTGCTTTTCTGTGAGGAGCCAAAGTTAGAATTTATTGACAGAGAGGATGTCCAGGTTGGATCCCGGTATGTAACATTAGATCTGGCTGGATTCTCCCACGATTTGCTCACTTTCCTGACATTACAAGATGATCTTATATGCTGCTCCAGGCATTGCACATACACAATCGCCTTGCTACCTCCAAGGGCAACATGGGAGGGTTGAGGACCACTTGTAGGAGGTAAATTCTGACCTTGGAGTCTGGGGCGGCTATGAATGGAGTTGGTGCTTCTTGGTGGAGCGCAGCTGTGAGGGCATCTGCAAAAATTATACCCTTGGGGACCAGCACTGTCACTGTGTTTTGCCATTGCTGGAGTTTATTCCCCGTTTGCAGGACACAGCCTCGCCTCAAGTGTCCCTCTGTCCTCATCCCCACACACTGGGAGATGCTCAAGGCTGCTGGCAGTGACAGTTCCTCATGGGAAGAGCTGTTTCCTGCTGGCGTTACAGAGGACTGGGAGACTTAGGGCAGCTCCCTAGTGGCCCAGGATTTGTTTTGTCCCAGATTTTCTTCTACCTCTGTCCAGTGCAGTAGCTCACCTACATCCCAGCATGGCAGAGCCTCTGTTTGGCAGAAACCTGTTCCTTGGATTCAATATGGGACATTTTTCTCAATACCTTTCCTCACCTGGAGTACAAGGGCATATTAACAGCAATTTATTATTAGTAGTAGTAGTATTAGACCAGGCTATAATTAATTCCTTATCAAGTTACAGGTGCCAAATTTGACAGGGTTTTTCTCTGCTTGTTTCATCGCCTTGAGTTTGATTTTACTGCATGCTATTATATCTTAACTTGGAAGGGAGAAAATTAATTACTGCATGGACTTTGTGTGTTGCTAATTACATCAACACTAGATCTTCACATGTGTTGATTTATGCTCCTCTGGGAAGTGGGGATTTCTGCCCTGGTCTTGTCTGTTTCCATCATTAATATCTGTACCATGATGCGTACAAGAGGACGGGGTGGTGGTGGTTGTGGACCTCTGTAGCCTTTGGTGGGATGTCATGTGTGTCCAGCAGACACCCCTGGCCCTCCATAGTCCACAACTCACCGGTGTTATGCAGTTTCTCTAGGCACTGTCAAGTCTTTTTCTTGGATTTGCCCCCAAAAAGCAAAACCACTGTGGCTTTGTATGAAAAGACAAAGGAGGTCTCAAGAGACAGGACATGGAGGTGATGAGCTCATAGTCATGCTCAGTGTTCTTGGCACTGTGGGAAGTGGGGAATGAGGCTGTTGTAGGGAGGGGCTGATGGAAAGGGAGAACCATTCCCCCAATATTGCTAATGCATTGTTGGGATCTAATTAAAGCCAAAGAACTGAGGCATCATCAGAAATACTGGAAGGTGCTCTAGAGCCAAAGCAACACATTATCTGGAACGCAGACAAGGTTGAAGCTGATTGAGGTGCAGCCTTTTGTGGTGCTTGGGGCGAGGATGAGTTTCTGGAGGAATGATGAGATGGTGCCCTGTGGGAGACTCCAGGGTCTCTCCGGCTTCTTGATCTCATCCACTCGGCTTAGCCTCTACCTAGCTGGAGCCTTTGTGCTTGATAGGGCAGGGGTTTCATCGAAAATCATCTGGAAGAGACAGTGAGACACTGATATCCATTAATGATTTCATCTTGAAAATTTTTTTGAAAATATTCCTCTTTCTTCGCTCTTTTGTGAGTGCTCAGGGCAGCAATGAGCATATTCAGAAGGCAGTGGCTCTTTCCAAAATCCCCAGGGATGTGCAATAGTTGCAGAAGGCACAGATATGGTTCTGGCACCATTATATTGGGCAGAGCGGGTTTTGTTCTGTCTTTGGCCATGCAGATGAACCAGGGCTCATTTAAGAGGTCCAACACAAAAATGCTCTGAGGTTTTGACCCATTCCAGGTGCTCCCCAGAGCCAGTGTTTGGTGACTTGAGGCTGCTGGCCCTGGTACTTGCAGCTCTTTCCAGCTTTTAAAATTTGAATTACCCTGGAGTTTTCTGTTTCAGGCCAGATTTTTGCTTTGCTTCTCAAAGTAGCCATGCCTGGAGATTTTCTTTCTAGCGTCTTGTTCCTGAACGATGTGGGTGGTTAGGGGGATTTAACCTGCCATAAGTGCCCACTGCTCTGGGGTGTCATCTCTCAGTCACGAGGTGTGTCCCAGCAGGAGGAACTGTGGGTCTTTGGCCCTTCTTATGTCAGCTTCAGGTTCAGGGAGAAAAGACAAAAAAAAAGGAAAGCCAAACCCAAACAAAACAAAAAGACAAACCAAACCAACAACAACAACAACAACAAAAAGAACCCCCAAAAAACCACAAACAAAAAACAAAAAAACGCCAAAAACCCTAGAGGGAGTTTGGACGCTGCCAGGCGAGCCCCACATCGGGCAGGCCGTGCCCGCGCGCGCCCCCTGCCGGTCCGTGCCGCGCCCTGCGAGCAGCGGCGCGTGGCCGGCAGGGAGCGCTGTAGCTGGCACGCCCCTCGACAGCGCGCTGCGCGGTGACGTCAATCGGCTGCCCCTGTACGTTCGCGGAGGAGACCCCGCAGTGAGCTGCCAACGCCCGGCGGAGCGTCCGAGGTGAGAGTGGGGTGGGTGGGGGGGGGGGAGGGGGGCGGAGACGGCACCGGGACCCCCGGGACCCCCGGCTGGTCCTGATCTCCGCGCAGCACCCACCAATGCACCCGTGGCCTTCACCTCGGTCGGAGCGCCCGCTGTGCGGGAGCGGCCCTGCCGGGCCCGCTGTGTGTGCGGGGCCTCCCCGGCAGCTGCCTGCCGGGGGGAAGGGCGGCCTCCTCCCGGCGGCTCCCGGTGGCTGCTGGCGGGCGCATGCCTTCGTGGGCCTGGTCTGTTGAGACGGTGAGCATGGCCGCCGCTTCTCCTGCCCACCCTTCCCCCTCTTCCGGGCGGCGGACGGACTGGACTCACGGAGCGGCGCAGGAAGCGTTCTCGCGGCCATGGCGGAGCCCACCCGCACTCCCTTGGCTCTGCCCGTCCCAGCCCCGCCCTGCCCGTCCCGGCTTCAGCCACGGCCCTCCGCGCTCGGTGCAGCCCGGCTACGCCTGGGGCTGTGGGAGAAGCCCCTAGGGGCTGCGGGCTGGGCGAGATGTGCCGTGCCACAAGAGCCCTGAACCGCAGAGGGGTGCAGGCATGGTGAGGGATTGAGCTCCAGCTATGTGCCCTGCACAGGCAGCGCTCAGTCGAGAAGTCGGATACTCTTCTGGGCATCTGCCTGACGCGCTCCAGTGCTGTGGGTTACCCAGAGCTGTCCCACAGCTCTCGTTCCAGAGTGATGCCCCTTGCCTGTAGCTGGGGCAGGAGCTGGCACTGCTTCGAGGGTTGGTGTTTTTAATTCTCTTTGGAAATCTCATAAAAATGTATATACTGCAGCAACATAATGCCTGTCTGTGTTTTAAAGGTCTGTTTTAGTGATCTAGACTTCAGTTGTGTATCTGTAAGTAGATAGAACTTGTAGCTGGTGACAGCAGTGGGAAACAGTCACAGAGCCGCGTAGCTGTGAACATAACAGCCAGCATTGGAAACCTGTGCTTAACAAAGAATGCTCAGGATTCCTGGTGTCCTTTCTGTGTGGATGCTGTGGCCAGGCAGCCAGAGATCCTGTCTTGACAGCAGCATGAGGAAGAAAAGCTCTGTCGAGGAGGCCATGTTAGATGGCAACTGGGTGATCAGAAGTGGCTTGCTTGGTCTGGCCATCTGTGATTGTCTTTTTCTCGTATTCATCTGTGCTTCTCTCCCAGGGAGGGAGGTGTGGGTTGTTCAAAGTTGAGTGTTGAGTTGCAGTGCCCCAAACACTTTTTTTTTTTTTTTTTGAAGGGGCGTTTAAAACCTGGATCAAGCTCTTTGTATTGCTGATTGGGATAACTCAGTAAAAGCATTACAGCTTCTCTTTTTCAGTAAGCAAATTATATTCAGCTGGCTGTATGTGAGGAAGCTGTTGTAAACTTCTCTTCTTATGTAAACTTCTGCTTTGTAAACTCTTGTTGTCGATGTAAGGTCTGAGGAAGATAGGGTAGGCAAGTGTGTATTTGAATCAGGTCTTAGACACGCATGTAAGGTTTGAATGAGTATATTGCTGACTGTAAAAATGGTTTGGTGTTTAAGCTGTTCTCATTTATGCTTCAGTAACAAAAAAAAAAAGGATTTTTAAGTCTTTGCAAGGAATAAAAAATTAGTGTGGTGCAAGATAAAACATGTTTTCACTTTGGTAACGTATCCTAGGCAGAAATTTTAATCACTAGATTTGCATACTTTGAACTTGGTTATTCATGACCTGCAACTGGTGCTCTGAATTTATTAAGTGTTCTGCTTTAGAATTGTTTGTTTGTCTAAAACTGATGGCTGGGCTGGGAGGTTCATGATGTTATTACTGTTTAAATAGAAAAGCTCTGGAAGCTCTAGAGTGTGAAGTACCTAAAATGGAAACTGTCGTTCTGCTAAAAACCAACAGTAAACAGAAATGGAGCCCCTGTGAAACTCCCAGGGATTTCTCTTATAAGTGTGCTGTGGGCTTTCCTTGCTGTAAACCATGTGTGAGGCTGATGGAAAGTGCAGCATGAAGCTGGCCACTAATCTTGATGTAAAGTTTCTTTTTGGTTTAAATGCAGCTGTAGTACTAAAATAATTTTCCAAGTCGTATGAGCATGGATAGCTGGACCTTACAATTTAAACCTTTTCAGCAGCTCTCTTGTTACCACGCGGAGTTGGTATAGCTGTGTTCCAGCTCTGCTGTTAGCTCCGGAAGACTTGGACAATAAACGAATGTGCAGCACTAGAGCAGAGGTTTATGTAAGATGTTGCGGATGAGGTGTGTGTAATCTGCTTGATGCCCATGTGAGTGCTCACAGCTTTTGAAAGTTGTCTGTGGGCTTGTGTGTTTTATCCTGCTCATTCCTCTGCCTGCTCTTTGTAGTCAGCCGAGCTCTTCTGCTGTCCTTTGACTCCATCATGAATCTATGATACGAGTTTCTGGAGCAAGAGACAGGAGGAATTGTAGGGGGTGTAGTTATCCTTGTCCTTTAGGAAAAGATTCTTTGCTGAGGAAAGAATGACATCTTTTTCGTTTTCAAATATGAAAGTTTTGTCGAATCAAAGTGAAAGCACCCTAATATTCAGTAGTTAATATGTGACAAATAAAGCAACTTATTGACCAGATAAGCTTTTATACAAAATTTTAAAAGAATTTTAAAGTATCTTTCTGCAGCCTGTCGCCATTTAATTATCTGGCTTCCTCTAGACCCTACACTTTACACTTCATTATGGTTTTACACTATAAAGCTAAGTGTATATCCATCAGAAAGGACTGCCGTTAGGAGTGGTAGGTAAAGAAATCCCTTTCTCCAGAGTTTCTACAAGGGCTGAAGGCTGGCACAAAAGTTCTCCCTCCCTGAGGATGTCTGGCCACCCCAACATAGTGGTCAGCTGCCTCTTGCAGCCCATGGTGTATATGTCAATACTTGAAGTGAGTGATAGGAATGGCATTAAGGCAGGTAATTCCCAGGTTCTGGTGGGGGATCCTTTAGGTTGCTTTTGAGTGGATGAACTGGGTTTGGTTACCTGGCCCTGGGTGTGCAGAAAACTGCAAACAGTGAGAGCAAGAAGCAGAGTTTGTGTAATTCATCTTTGTAATCTCCTCTTGGAGTTTCAGAGAATGACTCTGACCTAAAGAGTTGTAAAACTTCAAAATACTAATTGGCCTGTTTTCAGTAGAGCAGCTGTTCTTTCCTTGAAGGTGTTGATTTTTCTTCCAAACAAGTGATATTTTATAAAGAGAAAACAAATAATTTGTTTTCAAAAGCTTTTAAAAGCTGTTACTCTGTTTTAAGCTCTTGTGCTGCCAGTTCACTCCATTACTTTAGAGTGTTGTGGTATAATTCCTACCAGGAGAGTTGGTCCATGCACCATTTTCTTGTCTCATGAAGAAATACAGAAGCTTTTTTAATAAAGTAACATGGGGGCTTCCTTGGGGCCTTTGTCTGGAGAGGTACTGCCTGTCTCCTGTGGGTATTTCCAGCTACATTTTTGCCATGTTGTCTATGCCTGTGATCGGATTGCATGGGATCTGCATGTGTTTTCCAGCATAGACCAAACTCTGGCAGGTGAAGGTTTTCACCAAGATGAGGTGGTGTTAGAGCAAGCCTTAGGCTGCTGTGGATTAGGACCGGTAGAGAGCTGCAGAGGATTGCTGTGGCGTGTGTTGCTAGACTCACAGCAGTAGCTGAGGCTGCCAGAATTGTCTTGCTTTGGAACAAGCTGGTTTGAATTGCTCAGCTCTTCTCAAGTTGAAGGATGCTGTGCTGTGTTTCTGGCCAATGATGAGTGTTCTGTTTAGGGAAATAATGACAAAAATGCTCCTGCAGTTTTGCAGGCAAGTCAGGAAGGCCTCTGCCACTCAATGAGCTGGATGACTGTGTGCACCAAAGAGCGGCTGGGGAGCAGCTGAATGCAGAGGGGCTTGTGTGGGGCCTGGCTCTGACTGCATTAGTGTGTTAGAGCAGTTACCTTGAGTTCAGTAGTACTTTGGGGTTTAGTGCATGTGAAGTGTTGCTGAGTCTCCCATGTCCTGGAATGCTGTTACTTTTTCATGAGCATCTGATTACTGTGCATCTGGCAATGGCTAAATAACTGCCAGTTGCCCAGCAGGCTCTTGGTCCTGAGGAGAGAGCTGCTGGGGCTCGTCTTGGGCTGGGTGAAGTGGGGTGGTTCAAGCTGCTCTGGTTCCTTCTGTTGGTTAGGTGAATGAAGGGCAGCTCCCCTGCTGTTGTCAGGGTGTTGGTGAGCCTTCCAGCTGCTTTATTTTAACAGCTATCCAGGCTAGCTCAGTATCTGGAAAAAGTTGCTTTTGCAGTGTTTTTTAACCAGGCTTTATCTTTGGAGTCTTCAAACAGCATGTTGGTACACAGCCTGAGCTATTCTCCCTGAACACAGCACGTCTTCCCAGGAACTTTCGGTTTGTGTGGATGGAGGACCTGCAGCTGTCCTGTTCCCTGAGCATAACAGGGGTAAGCAGGATCTTCTGCAGTGTGCAAGACAGGGTGCTTCTCATGAAGGAAAACATGCCTCAAAAAGAGGAACTTCTGCCAATATCTTTTCTACCTCTGTTGAATGTAGCTGGCCACTGGCCAAGGGCCTCGTGGGCCTTGATTGGATGCTGTGTCCAAATAAGAGTGTAGGTGCAGCTTGTATTTTATAATATTATCAGTATGCAACTAAGTTAGTGAAAATAGGGGTTTTTAAGTGGTAGTAAAATACTGAACAGGATTTTGTTGCGTGGTTGAGGAATACAGCCTCCTGTAGAGTATGAAAGTGAAGAGTAATAAGATAAGATTAAAATGCCTTTGGCAGAAAAGGCCTTTATTGTAACCCCACACACTTCCCAGTGCTTAATCTAGGGCAGGTTTTTCCAGTGGTGATGCTACTTTTGACAGTGTAACCTTAGCCAGAGTGATAATAGGCAAATTGTCACGTTTTTCTGTGGAATTTGTGTTCAGTTGAAGGTGGTTGGTTGGAGCCTTGAAGTGGGATAGTGGGCAGTACCTGTGGTTAAGGAGGCACAGGCACAGCTGCACCGCAGTGTAACTGATGTGGCAGCAGATCCTGCTGGGTCACACTATCTAGCTGGTCGGCTTTCTGGTTTTGAATTTAGGGCTAAAATGGGATGGCATGTTTTTCTTCTTCTTTTTTTGAAGTTGCAGAACT
The DNA here is from genome assembly GCF_015832195.1 of Motacilla alba alba. Lineage (NCBI taxonomy): Eukaryota > Metazoa > Chordata > Aves > Passeriformes > Motacillidae > Motacilla > Motacilla alba. The sequence continues at coordinate 7,915,816 of NC_052036.1, read as the reverse complement.
TGGAATGTGTGTTACAGTGCTGCTGGTAGTTTGGGCTCAGGCTATTCAAATTCCTCTGCCCAGCTGTCTTCACTTCCTGTCTTGTGTGTGTCTACAAGGTGGTTGTGAGGAGTCTTTAGGAAGATGTGCAAAGTAGCTCTCAAATATTACAGAATAAGAGAAAATTGCATTAAGTATAGAAAATATCAGTTGACCTCAAACAGTGGGGTCCCTTCCACCTCAGCATATTCTGTTCTATTCTATGATAGCTCTATGATAGTTGCATTTTGAGAAGAGATCTCTTACTGCTTCTTTGGCAATTCATAGTAATTTGTCCAGAAATGGGACTTCAAACCTGCAGAGGTGCTGGGGTATACAGGCTCTGTTGAGTGGCAGATTAAGGGGTGCTCGAGGACCTCAGACACATGCTTTATCTCCCAACGGGGATTCCCATGATGATAGCAAACTTTGTGGGTTTCAAGAACAACAGGAACCTATGAGATAAATCAGGACTGTTACGGTATTGATCCAGCTCTGTTGGTGATGGTGATCCTGTGGCTCTTCCCACTGCTTCTTTTAGTGTGCCTGCCCACAAATTTCTCATGCTGACATCCAACACCAGGTTGAGACTGTTGATGTGAGCAGGCATGTAGGATGGAGCCCAGCAGTATGCTTTGCTGCTGTTGGTCTCTTCAACCTCAGATAAAAAACCCACCCACTGCAGATCTCGGTCTTTACCTGAATTCTTGTGTTTATCTTGACAAAGCTTTTAGTGCAACTGAACTTTTGTGACTCTGTCTTGTCATTAGACACGCTTGTAAAGTAAACGGCAACACTGGTTTTTGGAGACAGAATTTCTACTCTGCAGGGAGAACTGGTAGTATTTAAAGGATTGTGTCTGATCTGTTAGTGACAGTTAACCCCAGAACAATGCTTAAAGCAGGATAGCCTTTTCAAGATCCTGAACTGATGGAGTACAAGATTGTGCCTCAAGTCCGTCCCTTGTGCTTTTGCAGGTTTTAGCTTGGACTTCATGATTTGCCTTGTTCTAGAGGAGCGGAACTCCAGAACTGTGCTGGTTTGCAGTTCAACAGCCACTCTGAGCCTCACCTAAGAAACTAAAGACCCAGGTGATCAGCTTGACTTGGAATGTCTGGGAGCAATTGTGTTTGTGTATAGAGATTGTCTGCAGCAGCCTAAGCTCTGGGCAGGATGGGCAGTTGAGCTTTGGCACCAGGTAGTTTAGAACCTAATGTATTCTTTTATACATTTACCACCTTAGTAGCATAGAAGTGGCAGATGTGTTTAGTTGTGGGGTGAGATCTTCACGAAGAAGATGATTCCTAGCAAGCTGGAAGGTGGGCTTTGGGCTGGAGGATTTTCATTGTGTCTGTAGATGGTTGCTGCACATGTGCAGAGGAGAATTCTGGCCATGATGATAATACTCTTAAAACCAGTTTTGCTTTCTGTGCCACTTCGTCCTTCTGTAGTTAACTCTTAATCAGAGAGTGGCTTCTGTTTGTGTTTTACATCACAGATTTGTGACTGTACCAAGAGGTCCAAGGTCTTCTCCCTGTGCAGTTGGCAGCTGAGCTCATGTGGTCCCTTCATTAGTGGCTTGGGATCTCTGCAGAGAAACAGTGTGTTGTATGTGGTGACCTTTGTCATGTAGGGTTTGTAATATAGGCATAGAGTACCTCCTCCATGTAATGCTGGTAGGTATCTCTGGTGAGGCAAATCAAGTTGCTGGGATTGTAGCACCCAAGCACCTCTCCTTGGCGCCCCTGTGACTGGAGAGATTTATCACTTTGAAAAGCTAAAGTGTTTGTAGTAGGGCTAGAAGAGGTGGCTGAGGGTAAGGACCTTGAAATGGATTAGATTAATTTGGGAAGAAATTATCAAGTACAAAGGAGGACTTTATTTAGAACTGTGTGTTTTTATAGGATATGAATGAAACTACCATGGAAGGGCAAAAGTAGTTACCAGAGATCATGAATAAAATGCTGTGAATATTGTTCCTGTCAGTGTGGACTCCTGAGTGCTTTGAGTTGGATGAACAAGCTGTTAAATGACATTGGATGGGGGGAAAAAAAAAATCTTAATTTTCAGAAATGGCTGCTTGTTTTCTTTGAATGAGAAGCAGGTGCCCAAACAGGATCTGGAAGCTGTGATGGACTGGTTAAGGTTCAACTCTTATGCTAATGGTGTACCCCAGAGTGCACCACAAATTGGTTCTTAGTTGGCAGTACCTTGCAGTGAGCCAAGGTAGCAGGTCCTAGTGATGAAATGGCAGCAGTTTCAGTCCTGCCTGATAGAGGAAGTGATGGTGCTGCCAAGGCAGGAAGTGAGTTCAGGACATGCAGACAGGTCTGACAGCATAGTTTCCTTTGGCTGGGAGAATTTTAACCTGAAAACAAACTGCCATAGCTTAAAAGTTAGAGAAATTTTAATAGCTCGAAGGCTTGTGATTTCTTCTTCAGGTTACACATTGAAGCAAGAGTGAAGGTGAGATCATGCAGATTCTTAACTCTGGGTGTAGTAGGGAACACAGATTGTGTACAAGACCCCACAAAATTTCCCTTAATTCTCCAGTTAATAGTGCACACAGGTACTGGAGCAGATTGGAGCTACTCTTAAGTTACAGAAAGTTTGTGAAAGCCAAGTGCTCCTATAGTACTGCCATGTTTCATATGCTTGCCTTTAGGATGGAAAAGTCAGATTTGCACAGGAGGTGCAAGTGTGTTTGGGATGGTATGGCTTGTGCTTAGCCAGTGGGAACCTGCCATGGGTACCGTGGATTTCTTCAGCCTCTTGTGATCGGTCAGTGTCTTGGTGTTTGGTGAACAGACCTGTGTGACCAAAGTGCATCACTGCTAAATTTCCTTTGCTCCAGGAAGGATTACCGAGCTCTAGAATGTCCCTCTGGAGACTCCAGTTCCTTGTTTGTTGTATTACTCGCATCTCTGTTAACACTTCTGTAATTAATCCTAAATGCACATCAATTGTCTTGCACAAAAGTGTAATTGAGCTTTAAAGCAAAATTCTCTAAAATGGGCCTATGAATTTGACAGAGTTTTCATGGCTGTGTAATCCACAGTTTCCAGATGCCAGATCCCAATTCTCTAGGACAGTATTGAGTTCTCTGAAATCCTGCTGTCGTGATCACATGCTGAGCAGGTTAAAATCCAGCAAATACTGCAAGTATCTTTAGTTAACATGTACTTCACTGAATTGCTGAAGGTTTTGGTTACACTGCAGAGACACTTGAGGGATCAAATCATTGCAATGCTCTGTTTTTGGTTTTTTTTTTTTTTGTTATTTTTATTTATGATTTTAAGAAGTCTTCAGAGCTCTTTGGACAGAACTAAGTCACTAATTGACCTGCATTCCATTCCTAGTCTTTATCAGCTCTCCTGTCTGGGCTTGGCCAGATGGCACACAATTACATGGCTCAAAATCCACTCACTGCCCTCAGGCTGGGATGACTTCACTGCTTTCCAGTCTATTTCAATTCCTTCAGATATTTAAAACTTCATGGAGTGCTCTCTCTGCTGGATGTTGTACAGACAGACTCCCTTTTAGTAGGTGGTGACTTCTAGGGGGCAACAAGCCCAAAGCCTCTGTAACTTCTTTGTTTCTATTTCCCTTGTTATTCCACTCGAGGGATGAGTTACTCTGTGGTTAATCTCAAATTGGATTAAATTATTTTTAAACCACAAGTCAATGATGTATGTATCCTTAAAGCTATTCCTATGGAAGAGGAGGTCCCAGGATAGTGAATCCAAGCTCCTTAGAAATGAGCTTGTTCTCAGCTGTGATCTGTGGACTTCTTACAAGTGCAAAAGGTTAGCTCATCCAGCTACTTTGCCACTGCTAAGACTTTGGAGGCCTGTACTTTGGAGGCCTATGTAAAACTTACGTCATCTTATTTCAGTATTTAAACATAAAGTTATACATCCATTTAAAAAATGTGGGGGGATCTCTTTAACTAAGGGATGTGCTCAAACTTTTGTTTCTTTTAACGTGTAATTTTGAAGCATCCGATTGTGGTAGGGGCAACCAGAATTGAACAACTTGTGTGAGAGCAGTGGTACTTGCTTGTTTCATAGAGAATTTCCAGTGATCCAGTTCAATTGTTTTCATGGTAAATGCTGTTAGTTTTGTGTTTTAGAAAGGAGAAAAAAAAAACCAAAAAAAAAAAAAAGAAAACAGCCCTGCCTGGGCTTTTCCAGACCCCTGTCGTGCCATTCAGATTTTGCTTTAGGCAGAATCCAGAGCAAGGCTTTGGGTTATTTGCTCTCTGTTTTGTTCCCACTGCCTGAAAACTGAAAGGATCAGGTCACCTGGTAAAAAACGGTCACCTGCTGCCTCACTGCCTCACCCCGTGCAGTGGTGTGTGTGTTTGAGTTGATCTGCCCCACACCAATGCTTTGCTTCAGGAGGGAATTGGAGGTGCAGAAAGAATGAATGAGCAGTGTTCCTGTAGATGCTCTTGATTTGCAGTGCTGGTGTTCTCTGCAAGAGAAACTGTGTGGGTAGGGCTGATAGCTCACTGCCAGAGTCGGAGCTGTGGCAGGCATAATATGAGATGTGTGCAGCTGGTGCTGTGTTCTGACCTGAGCCCTTGCCAGAGAACAGCAGCTTCTCTCCTAGTGTCAGTGTTGGGACTTGCTTGTGTCCAAGGACAGGGAAGAAGCGAAGGCTTGCAGCACACTCTATGACCTGAGATGCTTTCTAGTACTGTGGCTTGCTTGTTGCTCTCTGGAGTAATGATCTTAAAATGTTTTTTCTTTTTACAAAGGTGTATGTGAGTTTTTTTGGTAAGACACAAAATCTGGGTTTATGGAGAGTCATGGATTGGTCTGTTGCAGTGAGCACAGGGAATGCTTCAGAGCCAGGATTTTATCTCTAGTGTGCTTTCTGGGCTCTGGACAGGTGGTCTGAAGCTGATGTGTAACCCGCAAATTACAGGTAGAACAGGAAGGGAGGATTACAGCATGGAGGAGTTCTGGTCCGCCAAGGGGAGAGCTGCGTGGAAAGAGTGCTTCTCTAAAAGTTTGACTGTTAGTGCTGTTATGTGAGAGGGATGTTCCTCCACTTGTGCCAGCCCTGGGGTGAGGAAGGACAGCTCGAGCAGGGATTCCATGGACTGGCTGGGCAGTGCAACAAATTTGAGTGGAAATTGGAAAAACATATGAGAAGTGGCTGGGAAACCCAGTCTGAAGATTTGTTTTGTACTTCATTTGCTAACTCTGAGAGGAATTCTTGGAGGCAGCAGCTTATCCTCACTGAGCAGCGGCAGAGCTGAATGCTTTGGGCTTTGCCCAAACCAAAAGGTAGATGGTAGAATCGTGTTGCCTATGTGAGTGGGACATACTGCTGACTGTGTCTGGGATTAGCTGGAATGCACTTGGGTTCATTTGCTCTGCCTGAGTTTTGGCATGTTTTCCTTTTGTAATCACCTTAATGAGTGGCTCATCCCTTTGCACCTTTGCACTGAGGTGAAGACTTTCTTAATATGTGCCTGAGCTGTGCTGCTCCACTGCCTGCTTTCTGTCTGGTTGGCTTTTTTTTCTTCTGAAATGGGACTTTCTCTGGGATCAATCACTGCTGACAGCATGGCAAGGCAGAACTGTGGGAGCCCTTCGCAACTGAGGCAATATTGAATAGTAGTTCTTGGATGCAAACAGTCGAACTAACCTGAACACAGAAGATGTCTTTTGAAATGTAAATAGTTGCTTTTTCCTTCTGAGTAAATATGTGTTTGCTTCAGGGCCAAATTGCAGAGCTTTTTGTTGTATTAATGAAGGGCCTGTTGATAAGTCTGCACAGTGCATCCTTCTGGATGTATGCTGGGAAACTGAGACTTGCATAAATCGGTAGATTCTGTTGATATTGAAATGGGGCACTGGTGGCAACACCTGATGCTTACGCACATAATTTATTATCTGTGTGCTTGCTGAAAGAATAATTATCGGTGAGGATGGCAATGTGAGAGTGCCTGGTGTACCAGGTGCTCACTGATGGCCTGCCCTGAGAATCTTTGCTGCCATTTCCTAAAACTGCTTGTGGTTTTGTCCAGGTCTTGTGGTAATGGTTGTGGCTAGTATTCCCCTACAAGTACTGTTCTTAGGAACTTTTGAGGATGTTTATTATGAAGGTAGCTGTCTTTCTTGAAATCTTCGAGCAACCCTGTGGTAACTAAAGAAGAGCTGGAGATGGTATGCTTCTTTTGAGTCCCTAGCAATTTCCTTTCCTTGCAGGCATGATGGTGTGATATGCAGTATCAAATCATGTTGCTGGCTGTGACTAAAGCCTCAAAAATCTGGATTTGCACTGTACTTTATTTACCTTACTGTAAGAAGTAAAATCCCCAGGAAGTGACCAAATGCATAGTTCAGGGGGGATTGATTCGGATTTTTTAATACAGTTACTCTGACTTGCAGTTACCCAGACCTGAGAGCCATGGCAGCATCCTTGCTTGCTAAAGCTTTGCTGTTCCTGTGATGGCAAATTTGCTGCTTGCAACACCTCCTGCCCCTCGTCAGGACTTTACAGAGACTTTGCAGCAACTTCTTTGTTGCTGTAGATAAAAGTGTTTTGGATGATATTATGCTGACAGTCAGTGAGAGCTTTGCCACTAATTTCCTGGGGTCAGGATTTCACACATCTATATGAAGGCATGACCAGAGGCCTGGTGCACCTCTAATTAAAGTAATACACAAATGAAAGATAGCTGTGCAACACTGGAGATAGCCAGCAAATGTTTGGAGGAGATATTGGTGATGCATACTGGTTTAGTTCATGTACTAAAGTTTTTGCTGAGACTGTGTTGGAGTAACTGGTTGCATTTGGATTTTGTGGTGTCTGAAGAGTAATCCCATCTCCTTGGGATCTGAATACCCTGCTGAGCTCTCAGTGCTGTTAACACTTCACAGTGGGCATAAAGGTATGTGTTAACTAGCAACTTTAACCAGAAAATTGCAAAATGGTGCTTAGGTCTTTAAAAAGGCAGGGAGAGAAGAAAATAATCATGTTTATTTCTGTCTTTTCATGGTAATTTCTGTTCCATGAACACTTCTGGTGTGTCTTACACTGAGCTGCTCTCCAGAGGCAACTCTCTGGAAGGCAAGTGTCTTCCTGAGCAGCTCTCAAGACCAGAGCTTACACTTCCAGCTTCCAGTGCATCTGAGGCTAGATGCTTCCATGCATAAAAAGTCGAGTCTGGAAAAGCCAAAAGATTTTTTTTGCCCACCTTTATGTAACTAGGCAAAAATTCTTCCACTTATGAATGTGAGCTGCTTTGTGTGTGTGGTGGAGGGAAAGGATCTACCAACTCATTTAGGAATGTCATGTTTGCGTATCTCACATGTGCTGTTAGTGGTTTGGGCTCCTGTCAAAGGTGATGTGCATGGCTATCTAGTGCATGTGGGAAACATCTAAATATATGTATCTTTTTTTTTCTTCTAGGTTCTCTTTGGAGTTGATATTCTAGTAGATTTCAGCAATGCAGACGATCAAGTGTGTAGTAGTGGGTGATGGTGCTGTTGGTAAAACCTGTCTCTTAATTTCTTATACAACAAATAAATTCCCATCGGAATACGTACCAACGGTAAGTGTGAAAATGGCTCAAGTTGTTCTTTGGGCTTGATGGGGCAGGGTAGCATGAGTTCCCTTTTGAACTAACCTTGATGGCATGCATGTCCTAATAAGTGTTCTTATAGCCTCTTGGAGACTGACTAATACAGCATGGAAAAGTGAGAATCAGTCTGATACCATGCTGCTGCCTTCCATATCACCTGGTAGTGCTAGTCAGTTCACCTGTATATGGTCAGTTCTTGCTACTTGACTGCTGTGCAGAATCTGCATTTTCCTTGTAGATGGATTCTGTGGATTCTGGATTCTGAGATAAGCAGTGTGAACAACTGCAGACCAGTGGAGAGCAAGCAGTAGGAACACCTGCTCTCCGGTTGTTTTTTCTCACTCATTTTTCTCACCCTCACTATGGAGGTTGATTGGTCAACTTCAGCTAAGTATGGGGAGTGTGTTTGGATGCAGTCACATTCTTTTGTACTGCCAAATGTATGCATAGTCCTTAACTACGTTGAAGTAACCGTTTTGAGTTTCACAGGCTCAGTTTTCTGAAGTACTGAATCCCTTGACTAATCCAAAGTTCAAGTTGAGAGCAGTTTGACTGCCTGTGAGGCATGTGCACAATCTTCCTGTTAGAAAAGTGCTTTTCTACTTAATATTGCATATGCAAGATCAGTGTACTGCCACCGAGGTGGGTCAGGTTTTAGTGAGGTTGCTGCAAGAGACTGACAGCTGGATGCTCTTTTTACAAATTTTCTCTGTTATGGACCGAAAAGGCTGTCTTCTGTTAATATACAAGTTGAAGAGTTTATCTATGTATCCCAAACAAATTTGGACGTGGAAATGCATCACAGATAACATCTGACAGTGAAAGAGTTGGTAATATTCTCTGTGTTACAAAGTAACTCAGAAGACCAGGTAGCTCCTCTGAGATGGCAGGTAGCTCTGCCTGATAGCTCTTTTGGAATAGGATTTTACGAAAATGTCTTCTCTTTGTGGGAAAGAAGTTGCAGTAAACATCATCATGTCTTTTTGAGATACTGGCTTTATAGGCTATCCAGAATTTTTCAACTTGCCGAATATGAGGTTTGTCCTGGGTAGGACAGACTTCCACAAAATAAAAATGTTTGTCTTTAGTTGTAGATCAGGAGCTGAAGGTGAAAGGATTCCCAAACCTCATAGTGTTCAGGGTAGAGGCAGTGGCCGCTATTGGGAACTTGGGGATTGTGCTGTAGGCGCAGAGACCCGGGATCAGCCTCTCTCATGGGCTCTGTTATGGATTGGTAGAGAAGTGGCATTTGAAATTGTTTCGCCATTCTTAAGTTTTTCAGTGGTACCAGGTATCCTGATGTGATGCTTGTAGGGCAGCTACATTCTGTGCTGAACCTGTGAAAAGCTGCTTGTCCTATTTAAGCTGTTCTTTATAGTCAAGGCAAAATTAAATTGATCAGTGAGTTCAGCAGTGAATGTTGCTATACTTATCCCTTAGGGGAAGTGATTAAGGTGAAAAATATTATAATCTTAAAATGTATGTTTTGAAAGCCTTCAAGTTGGTCTCCTGGCCTGCACCCAGTAGTACTAGCTGTATCTGCTACCAAGGAATGTGGAAAACGTGCTAAAAAGTTAGTTGGCGGTGAAGCGTGTTCAAGGTGTGCTAAGACTTCTCTAAAGTGCCTTTTAAATCCGCCTCATGTTTCCAAAATGTTATTTGCCTCTGAACTTCATGGCTTGAGGAACTTGCTGTTCTGGAGATATCAGAGGCCCATTCCTAATTCTGTGAACAGCCCAGAGGCATACTTCAGACTCTGGAAACTGGTATGTAACCTCTGATATTCCAGCTAATGCTTCTAGTAATAAATGGACAGAGGAATAGAACAGATACTTCTGTTCTTGTGCAGTGGCCTGGCCACAGTATGGATGGAGAGCACACCATTTCAGACTGATAGATAGTTCTGTTCAGCTGGCGCTGTATTTTGCAATCCTTTCTCTTCATGGAGGATATTTCCCAGTGGAAGATGGGTTTCATGGTGTTACTGCACATAGTTTGTTACCTGTATGTTTTTGATGTTGTTGCCATTCTCAGAAATCAAGGCAGTGAGGGGCACGTCTTTGAAAAGGCACTGGCAATGTTTGGGTTGTGACAGCTCAAGTGCGAGTCCTGTCCCATGAGAGCTCATGCCAGTTGCTGCAGTGGGCTGTCTGTCATTGGCCGGAACTGCTTTGGCCTCTGTGTTTTAGCCATTTTGGCCCAACTGAGGATGACATTGTCTGTGAATTGTGCTATGAGACTATAGTTGCCTGGTTTCTGTGAAGGCCAACCTCGTAACTTTGGCCTTCTTAGGGCTCTACCTCAAACATTTCAATAGAAGCTGTACCTTAACAAAAAATTGAAATTAAAAAATCCCATTTTGCAAATAGGGAGCTTTAAAAACAAACAAAAAAGAAGATGAGAAGGGAGACATGCTAATTGCCCTGAAAGGGCAGCTACAGGTGGTAGCTGAACAAAAATGGGGGGATATTGCTAGGGAATTGAACTGCTGGCCATCTTCTGACATGTGGAAGAGGAAATGCTCTGACCTTCATCACTCTGGTTCCATGTTCTGTTCCTAGGAACAGAGGAGTCCTCATCCTGATATGTCTTTTGGGATCTTGAAGCAGTACAGTCATGGGACATTGAATGTGCCCTGGGAAATACTTTCAACCATCCCTCAGCCTCAAGGTGTGATTTGGAGCTAGACACTCTTTTGTGTGTTCAGTAAGGCAAACCCAGTGCAGTGTATGATGGATTGCGTTGCAGGTAGTGGGGACAAATGGTATTGTCTCTTGCAGTGCTTTAAAATCTTGAATATGCTAATTCAAAATAGTGTGAGAGGTGGATTTCTGCTTCTGGATGATGTTCTGGAGATATGCAGTGTGCAGTGGCCATAGTTGCTTTCTCAGTCATTGTAAGTTGTGAAAAGCTGAAAAAATTAGGATAGTGTTAGGTCTGTCTTTAACCGGGGCAGTCAGATGGGAAGGAGACATCTGAACTCTGGGGACTACAGCTTTGAGGTGCAGTCTCACTGCTCTTACTTCAATTTTTGTTGGTTTTTTTTTTATTCCAAGGACCCAAGCTCTTACTATATTAACAACAGATGCATGTGACTGCTTGTTTTCCACATCCCTCCTTGTTCACTTCTATGAAAAGCCTTTGAGGTGGCTGCTGACGTCTTTCCTGTTGGGATTTACTTCAGCTGTGAGAGCTGCTCAGGCTGCAGTTCTGTGAGGAAGCAGAATTTCCTCATCATTCTTTGGAGATCCTGACTGGCCCCAAGTGACCATGCAGCAACTTGCAGGGGCAGGTGGTGGGTTTTGTTTTTTTTTTGCAGTGGGGAGGATCTTTTGCCATATGTAGTTTCTGCAGTACTGTCTGTTGGGGTTCTGAAGATAATATCATTATTGGAAAGAAGGATGCTGACCTCAGACAGTGCTCTCCTGAGTGGGTAGGTGTATGAGTTGAGCTTTTGGGTAGGCCCTTGTGCTCAGTTGTACTGTAAACCACTTAGTGGGTGAAACACTGGGTAATGCTGGTTTTAATCTGTGCAACGTCCTGGAGGGCAGTACTGTTGTACCAGGTGCTGTTGCAGAGGCAATAGAACTTGGTATCTGAAGCCAGACTCTCCTTTGGACTTGACACAGACTGATTTTTTACCAGAATCTACTTCCTTCAAAGATGGAGGGTAAATCTCACATGAAAGGATGGACTCGATGGTAGAGTTCCCTAGATACTCAGAAATACGGACTTCAGAGGATTTAGGTACTGTGAGATGCAGCCCCATCACTGTATGCCCTTGAAGGGCAGGGCTGACTTTACCTGTTCTGTCCTTGTGTGTTTACTGTGTCAGACTAAGGTTGAAGTTTGGAATTTCTGTGGCAGCGTGGGAAACCTTGCAGTAACAGGCAAACACTGTTGTGTTTTTTAGTGGTTTTTACTATGTGTTATTCAGTGGTGTACCTTATATGTCTTTGCTTGAGTATGTCATGGAAGCAACTGAAGTATCGCTATTCCATGTGGAATTGTTCTGTTAATGGTATTAGTGGTAATAGCACAGTAAGCCTGGTGGTTCTGTTTTGCTGTAGAGGTGTCGTTCAAATCAGATGTGCTCTGGCAGGGTAGGTAGGATGATGATTTGGGAGATGGCTTAGTCATGTCTCCTTGAAACATGTGTCTCTTTTCTTGCCAGGTTTTCGATAACTATGCTGTAACAGTGATGATTGGAGGAGAGCCTTACACCCTTGGCCTCTTCGATACTGCAGGTGAGAAACCAAGTGCTTGTGTCATTGTACTTGACCAAGATTTACCTGAGGTGATGTTGAACGTAAAGACATACAGTTGGGGTTTTTTTTGTTGTTTTTTTTTTTTTTTTTAATAGAAGGGGAAAATCTCGCTTGATTCTGTCAAGACAGAATGACTAGTATTGAAACCTCTTAAGTGTGTTGTACGTCTCTACATCCTTAATGTGGATGAAGTCAGGGTGTGGATTTCATAAGCCCTGCTTGCTTTTAAAAATTAAAAATCTGCTGGCCTCTTGTTTAAGCTGCATCTCAGTTTTAGGCTGGAGAAATCTGCAGTGATGAAACAGCTAAACATTGCTTTGCATGTGTGAAAAGTTACCAAGAAATGGTAGAAACTGGTTCAGCTGCTGGATACTCAGTTCCTATCACCTAATAATACGGAAGTGATGTGGCAGCAACTGGTATTGTAAACTCTTCTTCAAAAGAGCCTTTCTAGAGAGCTTAGTTCATATGCTTTCAGCTAAAATTGTCTGATATAATTTATTCTGTTTCCAGCTGTGTTCTTACACGCATCATTAATGTCTCATTTGATTAATGAAACAATCTTGGGTTTCCAGTTAAACCCTATAGCTGTCAAAGAAACTTTCCTTTTTGGCCATCTGGTCACACTTCAAGACCTGAGCTGGGACTGAAGCCTGTTCATAGTGGCAACTCCAGTGACCCAGTGGGGCCTCTCTTGATTCTCAATGTGCACCACACTTCACAGTCAGACAAGGTCTCCTTACTGCCTCGGCCCCAAGTTTCCCATAGATGTCTCAGGCATCCAGAGACTTAAAATTTAATTGTGGTGCAAAACCAAAATAATACCTTGAACTAGTGCCTCTGGGAAGAAACCCTGAACAAAGCAAACCGTGAGCTTTTATATCCTTCACAGCGTGTGTTCAAAAGTCTGGGAGCTTCCAGCTGAGTCCTTGGCTCCTGCCTTATCTCTGAATGTACATCAGCTGGCTGTGTGGGTCCCTGGGCCCTTTATTGTGCAGAGGGTCAGTGCCAGCTGCTCTGGGGCTCCTGGACACCCACAGCTCAACCTGCAGCTGGCACTGCATCTGTACCTTGAACTGTCTGTACTGAATGTATTCTTCAGCGTGGCTTCACTTAGCTCTCCATGTTCTCCTTCCAAATATGATTTGTGTTCCCATTATTGTAAGCTCCCTAGCTCATGGATGAGGAGTTAGGTGGAAAAGAGATTCTTCTTCCTGACATATGTTTTGTGGTCTGCTGTAGGAATCTTGGTGGTCCTACAGCAGTTCAAGCATTGCACGGTCTCTGTGTGAGGAGTTGGGTCCTTCTCTGCCTGTTTTCTGGCTGAGGGTTCAGACCTCTGAGAAGTGTTGTGTGTGTAGTTACGCACATTTTCTGTTATCAACATGAGCAGTGATCCAGCTAGTAATTGAGAAGTTACCAAATGACTTTAATGCGTGTAGGTGACCATGTGCACTTGTGAATGTAAAGGCTTTCTTTCCAGAGCTGGACTGCTGAGGGGAAAGTATGTGTTCTTAATGGTTGTCTGCTTTTTCTAAATAGCAGCCAGCACAGGTGACAAAATTAAGCGATGTATGAAACCCCTATTGCTAGTTCTCAGATTAAAACCCAAATCTTTGTTTTGAGCTTGTACTTGGAAGACAGACTTTTGGAGTAGTCTGTTAATTGCAACATGATATTTTAGATTTTGGTTAGATACTAGGAAGAAGTTCTTCCCTGTGAGGATGGTGAGGCTATGGCACAGGTTGCCCATAGAAGCTGTGGCTGCCCCTGGATCCCTGGAAGTGTCCAAGGCCGGGTTGACCGGGGCTTGGAGCAGCCTGATCTAGTGGAAAGTGTCCCTGCCCGTGGCAGGGGGTTGGGATGAGATGAGCTTCAAGGTTATTTCCACCCCAAACCATTCTGAGACTATGATTCTGATCAGGGCTCACTCCTCTGTGTCCAGCCAAGCACAGTAGACAGGACGAGATGTCTAGATTTCCATCTTCAAACTGTAGGTCTTCTCCATTGAGGTGTCCCAGCTGTTGTGTCGGCTCCTTCAAGATCTTGTAGGTCTTTGTCCTTTATGATGAGTGAGACAGTATTAGTTGGAATCTGAGACATCTTAAACAAGTGGTTTGGATTTCGTTGCCGCAGCAGCGGCAACGTGCAGCAGCTTCAGTGCCAAATTGGGTTTCTAAAAGCAATGCTGCTGAACTGGGCAAGAGGAAGTTTAAGAATGAAATTGGACAGTCAGGCTGGTGGATTAGTGCTAATGGTGCCTTGCAGAGACTGCGTGCCCATAGGGATTCAAAGGGAGGAGGCTGGCTTCTTCCAAAGGACAGCCCATGCTGGGACTTCGGTGAGGTTTTAGGGGAATACTGCTGGGTGGCCTGGTCGCAGTCATGTGTACCAGCAACATTCTCCTCCTCATGCCTGGAGACACTTCACGGAGTGCTCACAGCATAAGTCAGAACATTCTTGTGAGCAAAACTATTTTTTTCTCCCTTCCTAAGAGGGGAGGGGATTTTTGCAAGGTAGTGAAATTTCATGGCATAATACTTGTAATGAATGGTCATCTATAACTGGATCAACATTCTGCAACTTTCCTTTATAACTGAAGAGAGTATTAAGCATTCTGAGGGTGTTTGATCTCAAAATGTATTGGAAACTTCCCAGCTTTCCTGTGACTTTCAGCAGCTCACTGTTATGTAGCAGCTGAATGAATTCTGGATCTGAAACACAGATTTTTCAAATGTTTGAGTTCACTATGTGTTTGGTTCTTTGCTTAAGAGTTAGGATTAATCACAGCCATGTTATTGTGATGAAATGTGCATTGTGACTCCCTATAAAGGGCAGGATTTTGTCATCTGGGTCTAATACAGTGTTAATTTCCTCCTCTCTAGGTCAGGAAGACTATGATAGATTACGACCCCTCAGCTATCCACAGACAGATGTATTTCTGGTCTGTTTTTCAGTGGTCTCTCCTTCTTCATTTGAAAATGTGAAAGAAAAGGTTGGTTGAACTCTGCATGAAAATGGAGCTGCTGAAGTATGTCAGGAGTTATCTTAGGTGGTTAGTAACAAATGCCGTGTCTCTTCTGTCTTTAGTGGGTACCTGAAATTACTCACCACTGTCCAAAGACTCCATTTCTGCTTGTTGGGACCCAGATTGATTTAAGAGATGATCCCTCAACAATTGAGAAACTGGCCAAGAACAAGCAGAAGCCCATAACTCCAGAGACTGCTGAAAAGCTGGCCCGGGACCTGAAGGCTGTAAAATACGTGGAATGCTCTGCACTTACGCAGGTAAGGGTTGGTCTTTGACCATTTTTTGCTTGCTTTTTTTCCATATTTTTTTTCAGTTACAGGGAAAAACAACTCAGTGTGGATGTGAAGGGGTGTAAGCTCTGTTTCTGCTATTTAGAGTGTAGCTTTCTCTTTTGTCATGTTGTTCTAAGGCACAGAGTGTTGGCAGCGATACAAAGAAAATCAGCCTGTGTGGTTTAGGCCTAGTGTGGGTGTTGGAGGAGGGTGTACTTACTGTGTTTGCTTCTGTGCTGGAGAAAAATCACTGTTGATAACTTAGAAGGTACATTATAGACAATAATTGGGTTGGGACACAGAGTGCACGTCACTGCTGAAACAAGCAGGCAAAGGAAAAAAAAATGCCTCTCGTTAAAGTAAACGCTGGTACTTTGAATACTGGAAACCTTCATAGTTGAGAGCTGCCTTCTCTTCCTGTGCAGCTGGTGGTGAGCTGTTTCCTGTGTCCGTCCTTCAGATGGAAGTTCTGTTAAAACAGAAAGTAACAGTTAAATAGTTCTTAAGACAGTTCTTACATCATGTTTATAACTTGTGAATATGAGTCAAAAGCCAACTAAAGTAGCTGATTTGAGAGCAAGAAACTCAATTATCTTAATTTATTCCTTCTTTTCAGTTAGGAATACTAGAGTGGGAGCCATTTTCTGGCTAGCTGACCTGTTGCTTTGACCTTGGATGCTCTGGGAACTTAATCCTAGGTTCTTACTCTTGCACAATTGACTATAACACTTTGAACAACTTCCTTAATACTGGTCTGTAAAGAATTTGTTCCTCTCTGATGTGCATGGAACCAGGGGTGCACAGTATCAAGCCCCTCACTCTTTCCAGTTATGTTGTGCATTCATCTTCTTGAGCACAAAGCTATTACCAAACTTCACAAATCCTGAAGTTCTACTTATCTTGCCCCTTTTTCCCAGATTGCATGTTTACTCTTCCATTTAAAATTCTCAGGCTTTTTTTGTAACAAAGATTTGCCTGGGTGTCTCCTGTGAAGGAAGTGGCTTTGCTGGAGCTGTGCAGGACACTGGCACTGGAGGTGATGTGGTGAGGCATGTTGCTGTTCATCCTGGGAATCCCTGATAAAAAGCTGGTCTTGGTCATGCTTCCTGACTGCCCACAGGCAAGCTGAGGGCTGTTTATGCTTGAGCTGTAGTTTTTCTTGGATCTGTTCAGCCCCAAAGCACTGTTGTAGATGGTGTCTGGCACAGCCTGAATGCTGCTGCTAACTAGGTTGTAGAACCTGCTAGTTAGGTAAATACCTGCCAGGGCCTTTGTCCTGTATTGCTCTCTGAGACCCTTTCCTCTGTAGCTTTGGGGTTGAGCTTGTCTGCTCAAATTGCATGGAATCACTTGGAATTACCAGAGCAAGAGTTGATATGACAAAGAATGTTGGTATTTATCCATTCTTTCTATTTCCAGATAGACTAATCTGTATCTGTTGCAGCGAACAACTTAATGCACTTGGAAGCTCAGCCTGAATTTTCTTCCAGAGCGTTAGTGCTTGTATATGAAGTGATGGTTTTAGTGGTCAGGAGTAACCTGGGAGGAGGATTCAGAAGCCTTCTCGCCTGGACAACTAGTTGGTTTGCATCTGTTCCATTTTTCTCCCCTCATTTGTTGCTGACTCACAAAACACTTTTTTCCTGGGTCTGTCATCAGTAGCTGGTGAACAGCAGTGTAACTGATCTGCGAAGGGTTGTGTGGAGCTCCTGCAGTGATCTCACTGGCAGCTTGCTGAACACAGAAGGCAGCTGCTTCCCTGGCCTGAAGAGTTATTTTCCTACCTGCAAGGCAATGCTATAGTAGCTGATTTTAGCTGAAGTGAGACTCAACTGGGTATTCAGTCTCTCTTTGCCTTGGATGCTCTCTGTGCAGTTCACTTCAGCAGTGCAGGGTGGTTTTTTCTTCCCAACTAATTTACAAATTACTTTGACACCACAGTAGCAAATACTCATAGAATCATGGAGCTGGCATTATTTGTTTTTGTACTATGTGAGTCATGTGAGGCTGAGTTTTTGAGTTTTTTTCTGTAAAGACAGAGTATCTTCTCCCCAAGTTTGAATAACTGTTCTGTTGGAGAGCCAGTTCTATCCCCCTTTCCTCATATTGTGGAATCCCTTTTTGTAATGAAGGCATTTTCAGTGTCTGTCTCTAGCCTTTCTTTACAAAATCACCCAGTGCTACTGTGAGAAGTAGGTGAGGCTTTGTTGTTAGGAAAGGGTGACTGACAGATTGCAGCTACAGTGATTGTTACTTCTGTTACTCTTAGGTACCAGTGTCTGGACTTTCTGAAGCCCAATCGCAGTACCTCACACCAGAGAGAATACTGAATTTGGTTTCTTTTTCCTCCTGATAGTGGGTTGCCAGTTTTGATACAGATCTATAAAGTGCTTTAAGCTGTCCATAAACAGAGGAAGCCTGATCTCAGCCTGTTTCCAGTGTAACACAAAAGTCATGATTTTAACAGGCCTGTGTGCCTGTGGTATTGAGCACAATTTCTTCATGTTGTTACTCTTGGTCATCCAGGCTTTTAACCCTGCTCCATTTTCACAACAGTTTTATCCCAGTCCTTTTTTTTATCCTCTTCCCTTTTTTGCTAGGTCCTTCAAAACAAATCCCAAATTCTGCATTGCTGAACAAATTGCTCGCAGGCGATACAAAAAGAAGAGGAATCCCTGAATAGGAAAATTTAAGTAAAATTGTTTTCTTGACTCTTGCCCTGCCTGGGTTCTTAATCTGTTTTAACAGTACATAATTGATTTTATGCTACAGCCTTATTCTCACAGAGAAATTAAATCTAATTACTGTTTAGACTTCAGAGGCATTATTTATTGGAAGTCTTTAGCTCTTTTGTGAGCCTGAGTTGCAACTCACTTAAAGAAAAAGAAAAATTGCTGGGGAGGATGTACAGAATGCACATTGTAGTTTCCTTAAACTATTGTTCTTTCAAGTATAATCTTGCATGTTATGCGATGGCCTTAAATGCTTCCAGATGGCGCTGCCTTAGAGGTCTCCCATGTATGTGCTTCAGTAAAATAAGATTAAAGACCTTCTAAAAGGGATATATCCAGTATAACCTGTAAGGGAGAAACCAGTTACATTTGAATGATCTGAAAAGAAATCTAAGTTTTGCGCAGATTGCAGTTGTTTACAGGATGTAATTGAAGCTTTTCTGTTTGCTTTCAGCTGTCATAAAGCATTTCTCCTGAATTTTTGAAGGGTGCACTCATGACAGTAGATTTAGGCGAGTCCAGTTGGCCTAAACTGAGCCAGGTTTCACTTCTGGTGTGGTGTGTAACTTGGCAGACTTGGGTGGGAGTGGTAATGCCCTGTACTGTTCCTGTTGTGCTTACAGCAAATGCAGCGCATACTCCGTGCTCCGGTGTAACCCCTGCAGAGTCCTGCAGCTCTGTGACTGTTTTCTGGTGTTGGATCCCAATTGTTGCTCTCATAAAGCTGTTCCTGTCTTTCTGTGGTTACACTTGCTTTGGCAACTAAACTGAATAACTGAAATGCACCATTTCCACGCTGGCTCCCAGTGTCAGAGTAGCACTGGTAAGGTATTGCATCACTTTTAAAGACTGAGAGTTAGTGGCTGCCAGTGATGATGGCTTACCAGGGTGGTCCTGCTTCCATCCCAGAATATGTGTTCCCAGCCATTTGGAGACCTTCAGTTATTCAGGGGCTGAATTCACAAAGCAGAGGTGTTGTTTGGAGCCTTTGCTCTGGACCTGGGGAGTTGGGAGCAATACTCTGTGTGTCCGAGGTGTTCACTTATACACAGTGGGTTACGACAAAAGGTTTAACTGACCTTTTGGGTCCCCCTGCTGGGCAAGCTGCTGTGTGCTTGATTTATTCCCCTGTAAACTCCCTCAGTGTAGTACAGCAGTGGAATGGAAACAGTCACCATTTTGTGGCCCCCTCCCCCATGTTCTTGCTGTGTTCGTGCCTCTGCCCTTCTGAGTGTTGATTTTGTCCGACTTGGCCTGTCACATGATCTGTCTCTGTCATTGACTTCTGGGTTATCTAAATGAGATTTTCTCCTGGGATCTACTTTGTTTTTTTGCAAAGTAAATCTGTGAATTACTGCCTCTGTGAATTCAGCCTGCTCCTGAATGCTCTTTGTATCTGCTTATTTTTCTCTAATCCTCTAACCTGGCTGCTGTTTTTTCTCCTCCCCTCTGTCTTGTAGAGAGGTCTGAAGAATGTGTTTGATGAGGCTATCCTAGCTGCCCTCGAGCCTCCGGAAACTCAGCCCAAAAGGAAGTGCTGTATATTCTAAACTTTCTTCTTCCCCTCTTGCTGCTGCTTCCTCTGTCCCACTACTGTAGAAACCCGATTAAAAATGAATCAAACCACCTTGATTGAAAGCTGTTGTGCCTGCTTGCCATCTTAGAGCAACCTCTGTATTAGCTCTTGGACTGAAAACAGTATTGAGATCTTTAGTAAAACATTGTGACTGTGGAACATGAACTGGACTCGCTTAACTCCCTGCTGCTTGGGTTGCCAGGTGTGGCTAGCTCTATAATTCAGGCTGTTGGGGGAAAGGATTTGGTTACATTGTTATTTAAAGAACAACCAAAAACATGAGAGATGATGTTTGATCTTCCTGAATCCAACTGGAAGAAACAATGAGTGTGTTTTCCATTTCTACTTGTGACTCGTAACTGTATTTGCATGACAAAAATACCGGAACTGGTGATCTGCAAATGATGATGTAAAGTGAAGGGTTTTCTGGTTCTCCTATGTGCAGTGAGATGTTTGCTGTTGCTTTGGCTGTCTGTGCTTTAGTGGAGTATCTGTCATTCCTTGGGGGGAAGGAAATATTGATGTACTTGCTACTGCTTTATGAACTGTTACAATTTTTGCTTTCACTAACATGGTAGAGCTCTTCATTTCAATAATAGATCCTTAAAGCCTGTTACTGTAAGATGTAAAGCTGCTGCTTACTATCGTGCTTCTGATTCTTATTGTTTTAAGGAAAAAACATCGATTGTAGCTTGTCTTTAAATTTTGAAATTAAAAATTGCAGTTGTTTGTATAAATGACTGATGAAACTTTATTCAAGTTGCATTTCCTGGCTCCAGTTTAATCCTTAACAGAGTGTATGGTACCCCTCTCTACTCCCCCCAGCTTGACTTCTCTGCTGCCATGGTAGCTTTCTGGGCTCTGCCTGGCTGCTTCTAACCCTGGGGTGTTTAGGGCTGGATGCCCGACCAGAGCATGTACTGGACAAGGTTATAATTGCTTACTTACCTTGTCTCTCCTCCACTGACACACGGGGGTGTGTTGTCACAGGCGTGCTCCAGGTTGAGTTCTTCCATCTGAATGCAGCACTTTCTACTTTGTCATTAGCACATGAAATAGGAGTAGCCAGTTACTCATAAAAGTTGCATTAAGGAAATTACTTTGGCGCACGTGTTTTACTGCTTTTGAAGCACATTGGTCGGCTCTATGAGGATTAGTTTTCTTCTTCTGAAAATGAGATGCTCTGCTCAGAAGCTGCTGAGAGCAGTGGTACGGAGCCTCGCTGGGCAGGCAGGCTTTAGGGATGGCAAATCTCCATGTGTCCTTAGAGGGGTGTGGCTGCCACTTGGCTTTCTGGGGTTTTGTTTGTGTGAAAAATCAAAAATGAAACTGCCCCTTTCTCTCTTTGCCCCTTTTCAGAAAGGCCTAAAGAATGTATTTGACGAAGCGATATTGGCTGCCCTGGAACCCCCGGAGCCGAAGAAGACTCGCAGGTGTGTGCTGCTATGAACGTCCCTCCACAGCCCCTTCTGCAAAGATGGTGTTTGATGTCATACTAAAAGCAATGTTAAAATCAAACTAAAGATTCAAATTTTAAAATTTGTTTTTGCAATAATGACAAATGCCCTGCACTCCCATCTCCCCCACACTATCCCTGTGTGAGATGAGAATGTTAGTGTTTATTCCCCAGTGCCCCCTCAATTCACTTAAACTAGTTAATTCTGAGTAATTATGTATTATCAGAAGACACTGATCATTACTAGGTTTTTTTTATTTTGTTTATTGTTTCTAATTTTTTTTTGTTTAACATCAAGGCATGCTCAGTGATTTTTTTCTATAACAGACTAATTTTAGGCTGTTTAAATAAAGTCTTGCTCCTTACGCTGGTGTGGCAAGACTTGGCTCTGGTTTCTAGACTTTGTAGGGCTGTTATGCAGCCAGCCAGCAGCCTGGGTATGAGCAGACTTTAGTCAGGAAAGCAAAATGTCCCAAGCTGGTGCTTCTCTAAGAAGGATTGTAGAAAATACATCTTCTCTGAAGTTGCCTTGTATCTTTTTGCCCTGGCTTTTTAACTGTGCAGGTAATAAATTTATACCCCATCCTCTAAGTTACAAAGCCTTAGGAACAGGAGAATGATTTTCTCTGGATGCACCATCAGACTTGAGACTAACTTGCCGGTCTCTTCCTTAATCTTTGCCATCGTAATCTTTTGGCTCATGCTGAAGAAATAACTGCGCCTTTGGAAGCACGCCTAACTGGGTCAGTTGGCTTTTAATGAATCTACCTTCTGCCAATCCTTAATTATTAGAGAAACGCTTACAATGACCAGCACATACACTGCTGCTTGGACACCCTGAAGGGACCTGGGATGTGCTACAATGGGTTTTGGAGCTGGCTCTGATGGTGCATCTCTTGCTGGATGGCTTGGCATCCTTCAGGGAGAGGTGGAAAGATAGACCTGTGTCAGTTGAAAAGAAGTGCAGGGAGGGGCTTCTGGTGTTTGGTGTGACACCATATTGGGACCAGTTGAGGGAACCCCTTTTTCTGCATTTTGCTCATGAGTAACCTTGAACCTGTAAGAGGGGCTCCAACCCCTGAAGATCATGTGCAGTGTCCCTACATAGACCATCTGCAGTATAATAAGGATTTTATCAAAAATATATTTTGGTTTGCAAATTAAAAAAATTTTAAGACTTAGGGAATCTTCTCCATCTTCCACAATTTCAATTTCTTGTAGACTCATTAGTGTTGAACCAATGCTTTTTCATGTCTAAGTTCTTTGTATATGCATTCTTTTCAGATGTATTAAAGTATCTTCACAAGCCTGCCTGAGGGTAGTTATTTCCTTTGCCTTTCTTCTGAGTGTGAAGGACTTGTAAATATGGCTTTTATCCCTTGTGAGCCCCTCTCTCCTCCTTGTGAGCTATCTTGGGTCTTTCCTTAATGTTTAATCCTTGTCAGTCTGCTTCTGGCCTCAGTCCTGTCAAAATCACTCTAATCTTTAATGCAGCATCTTTGCTGTCAGACCCCATGAAGAAGAGAGTTTGGTAGTTCTTAAACAAAGAAATACTCAGTGTGCATGCTCCCAAATAGTAAAACCTGGCTTTTGGAGTTTATTTGGCTCCTCAACCTCTTCTGTTCCCTACTCATGGGCGGATAGCAGAAAGCCTAAAAGGACAAGCGATGTCATACCTATCACAAAACTGTACACACTTCATCACACCTTTTTGTTCATGCTCCAGAAGAATAGTGAAGTCTTACGCTGTTGATAATAACTTGTATTTATTATTAAAACACATTAGAAAGAACCTCACTTTTCTTTTAAGAAGCTCATTTTTAGGTACTCTAATCCCGAATCTTAGTGTAAAATGTGTGTTTTTTCACTTTTCATAGTGATTAGTGCTGCTGTTCAACTTTGCAATTCAGTTATAATTGCTGCCTTCTATGGGGAGGTTTGGCTGGAACTCTGAGCTTCCTGGAGAAGGTTATGCTGGTATGTGTTGGTGGCTGTTCTTACAGCTTCTTCACCTTGTGACAGCTAATTCTAATTCCTATGTCTAAAGCCAGCAGCAAGACCAAGGGATTGCCTGCAGGAAACTGCCTTTGGAGTGGAGGGAGAATCCTTATGACTTCTTCAGGGTTACCCTGTCAAGCCTTTTCTGTCTTGGATATGTCCTTAAGTGGTCCCTCTGCATACATCTTCATGGCATTGATCTGTGCCAGTCCTTTTGGCCAAGCAATAAAGTCTGTTCTGTTGAATCAAGGCCACAAGGTTAAACTTGGCTCTGGAGGGAATCCAGGAGGTGCTAGATGGAAAAACATACTTTTCAAGGAGTGGTGCTGTTTCCTTCTTCCTAGTGTTGCATTAGCTTTGCAGAAGTCTGATAGCTCCCTGTATCTGCTAGGATATAGCTGTCCTGGGCCTGTGACTGGTTAAACAAGCTCAAACAGCTCTCATGGTGTTTCACACTATGCCTGTTTTTTTCTGGAGTGTGCTGGAGAGGTTTGTCTGAGGCTAGGTGTGTGAGATGTGCTCACTCTTGCCAGGTTCTCGAATGAGCTCCGTGGTGATTGTCTTCCTTCCTGTATGAAAGCATGAAAAAGTGTCAAAAGCAGGCAAATCCACCATTTGCTTCCCCTTCTGGAACTGCCACTTTCAGCTAGTGGGTTTGAGAGCACAGGGCTCAGAGGCAGGTGGGAATACGTGGCACTTTTTTCATCCTAGAATGGCAAACCAGTCTGTAGTGTGAGCTGGGATTCCCTCACGTTACTGACAGAGGATTTGCTTCTGCAGATGTACTTGTGGCTAATGGCTGTTGTCCTCTCACCTGTGAGGGTTACTGCGGTACCTGCAGCAGCTCATGCACACAAATAGGACATGAGGTTTGGACTGGCTGCTTAACCAGCTGCTACATAAAATCCCAGAATCCCAAACTGGTTCGGGTTGGAAGGGACCTGAAAGCCTATCTCATTCCACCCCCTCCCATGGGCAGGGACACCTTCCACTAGATGTGGTTGCTCCAAGCCCTGTACAGCTTGGCCTTACATGTGCTAATGGGGTCCTGTGTAAAGGGGCAAACATCTCTGATGGGAAAATCCCTGAGAATTGTATCAAGCTTGAGCTGAGGGCTGCACAGAGGCTGAAGAGCAGCTTTGTGTTTTATTGGCTGGGACACTGATTTCTTATTAAAATTTTTGGGTTATTCATATAAGTCTTTTACTAAACAGCCACTTCTTCCTGCACAAGGATTAAGTTTGTGATTGGAGGGTTTTGGTTGGCTCTCATTGTGAACCACTAGTTCCTAATATTAATCATGTTCTTGCTTCTGTTGGCTACTTAAAGCAAGTGGCACTTGATCAGCTGGTTGTTGTCTCTAAAGCAGGAATCATCTCTTTTCCCTGTCTGAGCTATGTGTTCCCACACGTCCTTCACATCAGTTCCATCAGCTCCTGTACAGGGAGACAGTTATCTTCATTGCATGGAAATGGGACATCTTGCACAATATTTTCTTGATGAACTAGCGGACCCTGTTTTTCAGGGTCAAGCTAATACCGAAAAGAGTGCAAGGTTAGAAGTTGGAGAGCAAATCTGCTGTAGAAGGGTTAGTGAGTAGGTGGGAGCATCCCCACTACAGCTGTGTCAGGTAAACTCCTGTGTGCTGTGGTGACAAACAGCATGAATCAGTTTGTTTTCCCACTGTGCTGTTGTCAATGGAGTTGACATATGGAAATCGAGGACTGAATATGGAAGTAGTTAATGTGGAGAAAAACCTTGCCTCTTGTAGGGGACATACTTGCACCTGAAATCCAAACCAAGACACTGGACTCCAAGGTTGATTACTGTTGGGAAGAGTGCTCCAGGGCAGCAGTTGCTTTCCTCAGCAGAGGATAATTTTAAGCTTACCCTAACCTCAGTCCCTCCCTTTGCTGATTTAAATGGAATGTGGAAATTTTCCACTGTATATAAGATGATTCAGCTAATTCTGCTGTTTCTGTACCTTCTGGTGCAGATATAGACTGCATGGCTGCTGTAATGCCAACTGGTGCTAGGATTGTATTAAACTGGTGGCCATTTTTTCTCTCCAAGCTTTCCTGTGCTCTACTGTCATGTTGGAGTCATGAGCCTTTTCTTGCTCTCCCTTGCCTGTTTCCCTGTGGGGCAATGGAAAACTGTTATGCCATGGAAGAAATGGTACTGTTGAACATCAGATGCAGTGAGGGTCATCTTTACTGAAGTGTTTGAGAGATCAGTGAGACAGGCTGAGCTCTGCAACTTTCCCAGAAGGCAGCTTCTTTGGTCAGCTGTGTTCTTCTCTCCTCTCTCTCCTTCCCAGTAATGTGCTGGGCATTATACATAGTGTGGCCCTAATTAAAGTATGGGGAGGGTATCAAGTAAAGAGAGATGGGCACATTTGATAGGACCTCTGATAAAAGAGCTTTCAGGAGCAATGGCATCTTCCCCAACACAACTGAGTCACCCAGGCTTCTGAGCAGTTGGTTTCATGGCATTACACAAACCTGTCTTACACCCCCAGTTAGCTGTTGACTGTGGCCTTGAAGGGCTTTCTGAGGATTGCGTTAGTTCATCTGACCTGGGATGGTTCTCTTTGTGCTTTGCTGTCTCTGGTTCGATGTGTGTCTGCCCTTCCTGTCCTAAGGGGTTCTCAAAAAGGAGATTTGACCTTAGAATGCAGCTATGGAGCTGCTTTAGTGTTACGTTGGATTGATGTACAAATCTCTTGAGTTTTCTGTCCTTTATGTTCTCTATTTCACATCCTAGAGTAGTTTTGGAGCGTGCTATTGAGATTTGCACTAGGTGAAATGTAAATGGGTAGCATCCTTCAGTAGAGAATGGAATTTGGGTCATTGGGGCCCAACTGGAGGGAGTTTGAAGGGCTCTCAAAATCTCGATGTTGCTGTTGGGTTGGTTTTACTTGGTGGATCTATTCCTGCTGCCTCTGTGGCTTGCTGCTGCACACAGTAAAAACAGACCAATGATTTTCTCACGTTTCCAAGAGACAGCAGTGTCCTCTGGTACTTTGCCACCATCTAGGTCTCGATTTGCAGATGGCAGCAGCTGCCTCCTTTTAAAACCAGACTCTGAGTGGTACTTGCAAGAGCATTGTCAGCACTGACCTGACCCAGCCTTCCTGCTGCCTTATCTTGTGTTAACCAGCCTCTTCTCTCTCTTCCTGTCCGACTCTTTTCCATGGGATGCTTCTGGGGTGCTGTGCTTGGAAGGTGTCTTAGTTTGCTTCCGCTGTCTGCCCACACTCTGCATCCTCTGAAGAATATTCCTCAGTATTATTGCTCTTTAAAAAGATCAAGCATGACAGAGGAAATTACTGCTTCAAAAACTGCAAAGAATAATCCTGAACTGATTAAACTATAAATAAACAAGTTCTAGCTACTGAAATGCTCTTGTGATTTTGTGCTGGTTTTGTCACCTTGGTCCCATTGGTGATCTGTCCCTTTCATGGGCTGAATCACTTCCTGAAATTGAGCCTGGGTAAAAAGCAACCATGATCTGGGAGTTGGCTGGAGCTCTCTGTGAACTTCTGCCCTAAAAACCTTGTCCAGGATTGCACAAGAACCTGGCAGCATTGGTTCAGGCTGGAGCTCAACAACAAGGTTATCTTAGCTAGAGATCCTGCTGCCCTGCCACAATCACACTGGCAAGTCCAGGGCTCCTCCCTCTTTTTCCTGTGGAAGCTGGTGCTGACTGACCAATTCCTCGCTACAGTGAGGTGAGATGAAGATACATCTTATCATGGGTTTAGGAAAAAAGCCTGAATGCAAAATAAATTGACTGTAGAAGAGACGGAGGAGGTTGGATAAGGGGCAGGGGAAATCCTGATCTGCATCTGGACTTATGTCTGTGTATTTTTTTAGACCCATCCTGATGCTGCTACCCTTTGCCTACTGCTCGGCTTTGGAAGAGGGTCAGAGTAAGCAAGGGGGTATATTTATCTTACCACACCCTAATGTAGTGGTCCATGGAAGTTAGTAAATTTTCTGACTTATGCCAGGGAGGTTTTTTTGGCTTGATTTGTCAATGTGAGCCCTCTGAGCTAAGGACCAGCTGAACACGGGCCCTGTGTGATGTGTTCTGTCAGGTCCCTGCCACTTGGCAGAGTGCTTCCCTGAGGCATGGATGGGAGGGCAGCTCCTGACACCTGGAGGGCAGTGTGTTGTGTGCTGGGCTCTTTTCAGTTCCTGTGGTGCAGTAGCTGGGCAAGGGGAATGCTCAGCAGTGGAACATTTCATCTTGTGTGCTTGTCTGTGGTACGTGTCCCGCTGCCCTCTGGTGGTTTGCGACAGAAGGGCTGAGATTGGAATTTGGCCCGAGTTTCTGGCGTCACATGCTCGTGAGAGTCTCCGCGGCCAATGGGACCTTCCGAAGCTGAGCGACCCTTGGAGAGGGAGCCTGCAGGGTGGGACATGGTAGGCTCGACTCGAGCAGCCATCCGGGCCTCCTGAGTGAGCTGCAGTGATGCCTGGGTCAGGGCTGCTAATAAAGCCTGATGAGGCGCTAAACGAATCAATTGTAAGGGTCATACAGGTTGGTTCCTGCATGGGAGTTGGCCTCCTGTTCCAAGGTGAGGGGGTGGAGTTCTGGAGCAGGAAAACGAAGACTGAAGTCTCGACATCAGGCATCTTCATGGGCTCTGGTAAGAAATGGGCTTGAGCTCTGAAGCACAGATTTGCCATCACCTTTAATCTCTTGCCATCAGTATTAGTGCTGGAATAAACTACATAAAATTAAACTAGATATATACTGAGTTCCTGACCTTTAATCTTGATGTATGCGTGAAAATACTTCTGTTAGTTTTGAATTTCCAGCTCTTCCTTGGTTTTGAAGAAATCAGGACCCTGCTGAGGGTTGTGTAGGGTAGCCTGGGGTGGCTGCCTGCACACATTGGAAGTGTATGTGCATCTGCTCACACCCCCTGTGCCTCTTTGTGCTGCAACTCTCGGCCTGAAGTGGCTGTGTAAATGGTGTTTTCAGTGTGTGAGGGAGAAGCCTAAACCCCATAATACAAGGGATGTGCTGGTCCTCTCTGTACAGTCCCTGGAAATCCTGTCCAGAGTTGGACACATACTCTGTAGGGTTGGTGTAGCTTATTTTGGGGTCATGGTGCTCACCAAAGTCTACCTGTAATTGCATGGGGAGGAGAGAGGATTTCTTTCCACAGAGGGGAAGTGTTGGTTACTTAATCCAACACCCAGCTCTGGAAGGATGGGGGTGTCGGAAGCAGAGTGCTGCATACGTCTTCCTTGAATGTAGTATAGGAGCTAAGTCTAGGCCGCTGTCCTATGCACAGCTGTGACAACATCCCTGTCCTCCCAACGACATAGTTACAGCTGGAGGGAGCTTACCCCAGGAGAAACAGACCCTCTTGGCTCTTCCAGAATGTTTTGGGAGGATCAGATTGGAACAGAGGTTCCCTTGCCAGATGCTGGCAGCAGTGAAGCCCATGGGTATCTTGCCCCCTCCTTCACAGTTTTCTGCTGGTTTGATGATGTTCTTCCCATCAGGTGGGAACCATCAAAAAGCCCCGTGCTCCTGATCTGCAACTAGTCTTGGCTTGGATCATGTGTTTTCCAAATCTCCTCCCTCCTGCCTTTCACTGTTGGCTATCCAAGGGGAGCTGGAGATGCTAGCACAATGCTGCGCACTTCCCCGAGCTCGTAGCGGAGTGGGCTCCTCCTTGATGGCTCCTGAGTTGTTGGCTGTCTGTCACCTGCTTGTGCCATTCTGGGCTGTGGACCTTCCTTATATCCCAGGGACAGCATAGGGTAAGAAGAAATTCCTTTTAAATGCAGCTGAGGCTAGTGGGGGCAAAACTCAAATGATTGGAAGCTTGCAAGAGTTGAGACCTGATGTCTTCCAGGCAAGGTAAGTGACTGCTTTGGACCTCAAGGAGTGTTTCACCTCCCTTGGCCATGGCCTGGCAATACAATCAACTTCTTCCTTCCAGCCTGTGTGTGCTGCGGAGGTGCAGGACTGTGCTGAGTCTATGGAAGATGCTTGGATATATGTGGGAACTTAGAGCATGAAAAAGGCTTGTGCTGGAAACCTGCTCTAGCTTCTTCCCTTCTCTTGTGGGGAGTCTGAACTGGGCATCACTTTGAGAAACTGCTGAGGCATCATCCTGGCAGCCAAAAGGCTTGGTTCCTGTGAGCCTGGTGAGCTCTGAGATCTGGCCATGTCTGAGTGGTTCTGCTGCAGAGGAAAAGCCACTTTGTTTTCTGGAAAGCAGAGCAGGCACAGGTAGGAGAGTAGGGTGATGGGCTGTGATGGGGTTGTGTAGTTATTCTCTACTTTTATTCAACATGGGGCTTTGAGAGACATTGGCAGCCCACTCTGGAGCACAGCATCCCTGGCACATTGCTGGTGGTGACAGTGCTGGGATATGTAGGTGGCTGGTGAAGTCACTGTTCATGTCAGGGGATACTCAGGAACTGAGGGGGTTGTTATGGCAGATCATAGAACCCTAAAATTGTCTGGGTTTGAAGAAACCTTAAAGATAATTTAGTTCCAATTCTCTGCCAGGGATAGGAATACCTTCCACTAGACCAGGTTTTTCCTGTCCAACCTGGCCTTGAACACTTCCAGGAATGGGGCAGCCACATCTTGTCCAGATCCCTGGAGGCATTTACCTCTACTTCAGAGCTGGAGTCTCTTGAGCCAGCAAAGGGTGAGGTAATGAATGTTGATTCAGCCATGACTGTCTGAGGTTGGATCCTGGTGGAAGATAAGCTCTGCTCAGTTTTCCAGGATTGCTATGTGGCAGTAACTGGAGCTCAGTGGCTCCTATAGAGCGAATCAGAGATTTGTGAGCCCAACTGGTATGACATGGGACCCTTTACTCCCTGTCCGGGTTTACTGTGGGTGGGACAGTCTGTGTTGCCTCTGTTCAGCTCAACTCACAGAAGTGTGCACCAGTAACTTGCAGCTTTCCAGGGATCTGCCTCTGAAGCACAAGGAAAAAGCCTTTTCCATGAAGCTGCCTTTCCCAGCTCTTCTACACCAAGAGCAGAGCTCCAGCAGTAAACCAGGTAGGTATTGGTACAGGCATGGTATTTGCAGGGCTGGGGTGTTTTTTTTTTGGATTTCAGGACAAAGAAATGAGCCCACCAAGCCCTAGTGAGGCTGGCTGGCTGTATGTTTTGCCTCAGGCAGATAAATCTGGGCTTCTGCACAGATTCTGGTGGTAGTACCCAAGCTCCAGGGATGCTATGAGGCTGCAGGCCTTTTTTACTTTCGTTTGAAATAATGAAAAGAAAAAGGGAAAACTCAAGAAAAATAAGTCTCCTATGACAAACAAGGGCAAAAAAAAAGGTGCTGTCTGATAGCTAAAGCCTGCTTAAAGTAAACCTGAAAATGTTTTGCACAGCGTCTTCTTCTTTCATTGATTGATTTTGCTGATCACTGATTTGGGATGTGTTTGGATAACAAGGGAATTTGTCACTTCTGTGCAGTGGGCAAACAGGTGGAGATGGAGTTGGCTGCAGGAAATAATCTGGAATTTCTCACTGCTGCTCAGCACGTGCGTCTCTGGGGCCTGTGCAGACAACCTCATCATGGGGTCCCCATCTCTGGTTATGGGGCTTTACCTGGTATCAAATCCAGCATTTGAGTTGGTAGTTTTCCATTTCCTGTCACATGCAGGATGACTGTGCCACCCCTGAGCTCCTTTTCTACAGGCTGAGACCCCCCAGCTCCCTCAGCTGCTCCTGGTGTCCCAGACCCTTTCCCAGCTCCATTCCCTTCTCTGGACATGCTCCAGTCCCTCAGGGTCTTCCCTGTCATGAGGAGCCCAGAACTGACCTCAGGATTTGAGGCGGGGCCTCACCAGAGCCCAGCACAGAGGAACAATCACTGCCCTGGTCCTGCTTTGCCATCGGTCTCTTGCCCACCTGGGCACACACTGGCTCATGTTCAGCACCCCCAGGTCCTTTTCTGCCCAGCAGCTTTCCAGACTTTTCTGCTGCCTGGAGCACTGCCTGGGTTTGGTGTGACCCGAGTTCAGGACCTGGCACTTGGCCTTGTGCAGTTGGCCTTAGCCCATCAATCCAGCCTGTCCTGATAGCTCTGCAGAGCCTTCCTGCCCTCCAGCAGATCCCACTCCCACCCCGCTTGTGGTGTTGGGTGCCTGGGCTGGATTTTTGGCTCTCACCACATAAGCACAGCCCCCTTGCCCTGATGGATGTTGTCCCCAGCCATGTTCTCCCAGAGCTGGGCTCTCATTGGCAGGATGCTTTGCAAGGTGCTGGTCCACCTCACTGATTTGCCTGCACTGCAGAGCATCAGGGGGCTGACATCGCTGTGCCTCAGGCAGAGGTGAGTTCCGGCTGTCTCAGGACAGCCCATGTCAGCTTGTTCCCAGCCCACTAGATGGCAAACATGTAAAGCCTTTGCTCATTCCTGGCCAGCCTGGTCCTTGGCTCCAGTGCCAAGAGGAGTTGGATTTCTTTTTGCTGGTGCCATCTGCACCAGCAGCCCCCGGCTGTGAGTCCAGTGTAGTCATTTACATTTCCAGCTCCTTTGTGTAACATCAATACTGGGCGTGCACTAACTGCTGAGCTGTTTACAGCTGTGCCAGAGCTGCAGCATCGGCTGAGCAAGCCACATTCAGCTGTGCTCCCATTGCTGCTGGTGTTGGTTTTGGCTTCCTCCGGATGAACCCAGCCTGGTTAACAGAGGACCAGGAGGAAGAGGACAGAGGCTTGGGGGTTTAGTGGGATAGTTTGTTCCACTGACTATCCTGAGCAGTTTGGGTTTCCTTGAGTCTCCCTGGCTGCTAAGCAAGCATATCATCAGTGTCTGCCCTGACACTGTGTCCCTGTTGAGTGCTTTAGGGCACAGTCCCCCTCGGGTACCCCGATCTGAGACCTTATTGCAGTCCACAGCTTCCTCACAAGGGGCAGTGGAGGGGCAAGGGCTGATTTCTGTTCTCTGGTGACCAGTGACACGTTCTGAGGGAATGACATGAAGCTCTGTCAGGGGAGCTTAAGGCTGGATGTTCTTCTCCCAGAGGGCAGTGAGGCACTGAAGAGGTTTGCTAGGGAATGGTCATAGCCCCAAGGCTGCCAGAGCTCCAGGAGTTTTTGAACAGTGCTTTCAGGCACCGGGTGGGATTGTTGGAGATGTCCTGTGCAGACTCAGGGGCTGAACTCGATGATCCTTGTGGATGCCTTCCTGCTTAGGGTGTTCCATCGTCCGGGGTGGGTAGAATGCTTCCCAGACACCCAGTCTCTTTAGATGTCTCTTCAGTGCTGTCCCCTGTTGTCTTTAGCACTGGTGAACCTGGGGTGTTTTGGCCTCTTTGGTCAAAGAAACTGCTATAAGTTGGACAGGACAAACCTGTCTGAGGGAGTACACTGCCAGCAGACCAGTTCCTCTCCTCATCTTTGGCTCCTGGGCCCTTTGCCTTTCTAGCATGAACGGAAGGCGCCACTTGAGTTTCCAGGCTGGGGCTTTTCCTTTGTGGTTCAGCGAAAGAGTGGGAGTGTGTTCTGTCTGCTGAGAGTGATGAAGCTGGAGTCTACCAAGGTTTTATGGGACATGGAAGAGCTGCTACCAGTTACAGATACTGGCCAGGGAACATGGGGACATGGCTGTTGCTGCAGCAGAGCAGGAGACTTTTGAGATGCCTGAATAATTCAGGAACGTGATGGATGCATGTACTAAGGTGCCTCTGAAAATCCCTCCAGACTTTAATCTGTATGATGAAGAACTGAAATACCTTTGAAAACCTGGCTGTGGTGTCTGGCTGGAGCTCAGCTCCCATGATTAGACAGCAGTATTACTTTGAAGATGGGATTATGTTGCTTGACGGGCCTTTAGACATGTGAGCTTTGACCTCATGCCCTGATCAAGCCTGTCCTGTTCCTTAGTCCTGTATGAAGGTAGAATAGGGCATAATTTGCCTGGGATGATGTGGTCTGACTGAGGTGTATGTTCAGATACATTTGTAACCCTGGTAGGAAAGACAAGGGTCTGGGCCATGTGGTGTGTCCACAATGCTAGTGGGACCTGTGGAGTGCGTATAGTACTTGTGCCACCCTTCGGTGATGAACTTGGCAGTGGATGCAGAAAAGCCTTCACATAGTGCTATGGGCATCTGCTTTTTCACAGTAATCCTAATTTGGACTGGAAGGGGCCTTAAACCTCATCTTGTTCCATTCCCCTGCCATGGGCAGGGACACCTTCCACTAGACCAGGTTGCTCCAATCCCCATCCAGCCTGGCCCTGAGCATTTTCAGGGACAGCCACAGCTTCTCTGGGCAACCTGTGGCAGGGCCTCACCACCCTCATGGGGAAGAATTTCTCACTAATGCCTCATCTAAACCTTCTGTCTTTCCGTTTAAAGCCATTTTCCCTGGTCCTTCCTGGGGTCCCTGCCCACTGCATGGTGCAGGCTCTGCCTCTGCAGTTTGATTCCTGGCTCAGTCTCCCTTCCTTCAACTGTCTTCCTCTTACTCTGCTCCCCTCTAGTTTCATCCTGCCTTGGCTTCAGCCTGGCTCCAACATGGGTTAATCTGTCAAACTGTTTCTAACAAGCCCACCCAGACAATGGATGATCATGGATCTCTGCCTCCTCTCCCCTCCTGTGACCTACAGCAGTTTAGGTTAGAAAACAATAGTCCTGGTCTAACAGACCTGATTTCATTCTCAGGAAGATTGCAGCTTTGGTTGTAAAGATAACCAAGTTTGCATAGGGGGCTCCAGATCTGCAGAAGGTGCAATTTACTTTTGTGATATTTAAAACTTGTCACAACACACTGTGAGCTGAGGGTGCTGCTTGCTCCCCCTGCTGCTCCTGTCCTGTGGGGGGCCATCCTGATGAAGGGAGCAAGAAATGGCAGACACCACTGCTGTGTTACTGAGAGTTAGCCGAGGCTGTGGCCTCCCTTCCTGAAGCACAGAGACTGAGGATACTGCCTCTAAGGCAGAGTTTTAGGGTTGGAAGGGGATGGAGCACTGACCATCTCTGTTGAGGGGAATTCTAGGGTGATGGCAGCTGCTGAAAACATTTTGAGCCAACTACGATGCCATTACAGCCAACATGATGTCCAGTGCCCTTTCCCACCTTTAAATCTGTGGAAGGATTTGTTTGTGTACTTAGAGGTTCATTGCTGATGCAGTGATGCCAAGGTGGTGGTTGTTTGCAGGTGGAGGTAAGTCTGACTCCCACCTTTGCCTTGCCTGGTAGAATCACAGCTCAGTCCCAGTGCCCTGGTTTTATTTCAGGTGTGCTCTCCATAGGTGTCATGAGTGAAGCCAGATTTCCAGTCCATTTCTTGCCTGTCCCTTGCTTCTGAGTAGGGACATCTATTTGTGTACGGGTGATGAAGCCTCTGAGCTATAGCCATGTTATTCCTTTTCTTTGTGTGCTGGCTTTTGGTTTCCCTATTGAGCTGTCTTTATCTCAACCCATGAGTTCTCCAGCTTTTACCCTTCAAATTCTCTCTCTGATACCACTGCTGGGGGAGTGAGCGAGTGGCTGCAAGGGGTTTGGCTGCTGGCTGGGGTTAAACCAGGACAATGTGCCAGATGCCTTTTATTACTGTCTTGGGTGGAGTTAGGAGCTGCTGGAAAAGCAATCCAGGAAGTGCTGGAAAGCATAGTGCACCCTGCAGGTCCTGCCACAGCTGGAGCTGTAGGGGAGACTCCATGTGCTGTATGTTAATTGCCACACCCCTTTGTCTGTCAGCACCAACCCCCAAGGCACACCAAGAAAGCTGGGGGGATCTAGGCTCCCTCCTGGGTGCCTAAGCAATTCTGGAGCTTTGCATCTGTGATGCATGTATCCAAAGACCAACACTGGGTCCTGAAGTCTTGGAAAATGAGGATGAATAAAGGGGGAACATGAAAGCAAGTGACACTGGAGGAGCTACTGCTGACTCCAGTGACCCATGGGCATGTCTTGGGACCAGGGTGCTGATTTGGGAATGTCTGTGTTGTATTTTCATTCCTGGGAACAGCTCAGGGAACCAGAGCTCTACTATGCAACTGGCTCTGTCAACCTTTTGACACTGTCCCATCCAAAAAGCCCCTGAATCTGCTTGGTGAGCTTGCCAGCTCTGGCTCCTTGCATGCTTCCTTCCTGAGGGCTGGTTGGAAGGCACGAGCATGGGCAGAAGGAATCTGTCCTGATGTCACTGCAGTGACAACAAGGATCATTTTGGTCACTACAGGTGCTGTCAAAGCTTGAAGGACCAGACACTCCCAACAGAACCAACACCAGATGTTGACACCCAGCTGGCTGGTTGGCCCTATATTGGCATCTCTGGCTGGGAGGTTCTCCTCTATTTTGGGGAGGAGCTGGCATCTGGGGAACCAAAACAAAACGGAAACATTGTTTTTTCTAAGCTCTCACCAGCCTGAGCAGTGGTTGCAGTAAGGCCGTAATTCCAAGGAAATCATTCTGTCTGCAACTGTGGCAATGCTGGGTTAGTCTGCTCTGTGGCACTGCTGCTGCCATGGTGTGCTGGGTCATTTCCAGCTGGCCTGGAGTTTGGAGCAGACTCTGTTCAGTCATGGCTTTCGGAGGTTTATTCCTCTGCGTCCCTGGCTCTTTCCTTGTCTTTGAGGGCCTTGCATGGGAAGGGTGAGAATCTGAAGGGTAGATGTCCTAGGAGTTCAGCTGCCTACACAACATTCCCAAAATAAGCTGCCACTGCTGTGGCATTTGTATACACAATCTCCGTCCATGTTTTGTACATATGGCTTCCTTCATTCTCTTGTCCACCCTGCTGAGGAAAAGACCCTGGGGATATGGCAGCAGCAATTGGGCACACTGGAATACACTGAGAAGACACTGAACCACAGAATCACAGAATCAGTTAGAAAGACCTCTGAGATCATTGAGTCCAACCTATGAACACCATGTCAACTGGACCATGGCACTTAGTGCCGTAAACATCTCCAGGGACAGTGACTCTACCACCTTCCTGGGCTGGTTGCCTGGGAGC
Source organism: Motacilla alba alba (assembly GCF_015832195.1). NCBI lineage: Eukaryota > Metazoa > Chordata > Aves > Passeriformes > Motacillidae > Motacilla > Motacilla alba. Next base: position 7,879,891 of record NC_052036.1, on the reverse strand, counting down.
AGAGCCTGACCCCCCATCTGGCTACACCTTCCTGTCAGGGAGTTGTAGAGAGCAAGGTCCCCTCTGAGCCTCCTTTTCTCCAGATTGAGCCCCGCCAGATCCCTCAGCTGCTCCTCACAGGACCTGTGCTCTAGACCCTTCACCAGCTTTGCTCCTCTTCTCTGCTCCAGCCCCTCAATGTCCTTTCTGAATTGAGGTACTCAGAACTGGACACAACACTTGAGGTTTGGCTTCCCAGTACCCAGTACAGGGGGAGAATCACTTCCCTGCTCCTCCTGGCCACACTATTCCTGCTACAGTCCAGGATGTCATTGGCTTTCTTGGCCACCTTGGCTTTCTTGGGCACATGCTGACTCAACGTTCAGCTGCTGCTGACCAGCACCCCCATGTCCTATTCCACTGGGCCACTTTCCAGCCACTCTGCCCCAGCCTGTAGTGCTGCATGTGGTTATTGTGGCCAAGGAGCAGGACTCAGCACTTGGCCTCATGCCAGTGATTTCAGCCCATTTATCCAGCATGTCCAGGTCCCTCTACAGGGCCTTCCTACCTTCCAGTAGATAAACACTCTGACCTAACTTGGTGTTGTCCATGAATTTACTGAGGGTACACTTGATCACCTCATTCAGATCATCAGTAAATATATTAAACAGGGCTGGGCCCACCACTGATCCCTGGGGGGCACCATTAGTGATTGGCCACCGACTGGATGAAGCACCATTCCCCACCACTCTCTGGGCCTGGCTGTCAGCCAGTTCACCTTCCCCTAGTGAAGATGTACCTGTCCAAGCTGTGGGCTGCCAGCTTTCCCATATGTATGAGTATGCCATAGGAGACCATGTCAAAGGCTTTGCTGAAGTCCAGGTAGACCTCTACAGCCTTCCCCTCATTCCCTAGGTGAGTCACCTGGTCATAAAAAGAGGAAGGGTTGGTTAAGCAGGACCTGCCCTTCCTAAACCCCTGCTAGCTGGGTCTGATCCCTTGGCTGTCCTGTATGTGCTGTGTGATAGCACTCAAGATGATTTGCTCCGCGGTCAGGCTGGCAGGCCTCATTTTCCAGATCCTCTTTTCGGCTCTTCTTCCCAGCCCATATGCCTTGGGTAAATGCTCAGGAAGAGCTTGGTCCTGCCAGGTATAGTGGTCTGGTTCTCCCACTGTCAAACCTCCAAACCCTGATCCATCTGCCAGCTTATGCCCTGGTTGCCTCACATTTTCCTCTTCTGTGTCTTTGCAGATGCGTTATGGGGCTGGAAGCTTCTGGGTACCCACAGGCACAATAGGAGTGAGCCCAAGGGCTAGGCGGGGGTGGTAAAGGGGCTGCTTTCTGCCTGCTGGCAGCCTTTGGGCCCTTCTGGTGCTAGAACCCCTAGTCCTTGGGATGCTTGCACTGAGGCACAGTTTGTTGAATGCCACCAGGTGCTCCAGCATGGGGATTCCTCGCCAGGATGACACGACAGCTTTAAGGCTCCACACAGACGGGAGCTTAACAGCTTAACTTTGGACCTCTCCATTACCCCCTTGGGGCAGCAGCTGTGATTTTACTGTGTGGGTGGAAATGTCTCCTGAGCCTGGACACTGGAGTGAATTCCTGGCCATGTGCTGCAAGAGGGGCTGGACAGACCCTGGCTCGTGGCAGAGAACTGAGTGTATGTGGGCCAAGGGCTTGTGTGTGCACTGTGACCCTGTGACACAGCAGCAGAGTGTCCACATGGGCTGTCTAAACCCAGCTCTTCAGGGTGTCATGATTACTCCATTGTTTGGTCATGGAGCTGGTTGGGGAGTATGGGGAGGATGGGCAGCAAGCCCCTGCCTGTCCAAGTGTATTTGAAGGGACCCCACCGAAGGAGAGGCTTGTCCCTGGCCATACATGGGAAATGTGAATTGGAGGATGCTCCTTGATGACATAGCTCTCATCTCTCCTCCAGCAGATGACTGCAGCATGATCCTGGCCATGTCCTGCCATGGATGCTGGGTAGGCTAAGTACAGCTCCAATATAGTGAAAGGTGAGGAGGATGGCACACTGGGATTACAGCTTCTCTGATGCCATCTGGGATCCCCAGTGCCTGCTGATCGCAGGCAAGACGCAGTTCTCAGCATCACCATAAGCCCACTGACTTCTCTCCCACACTGCTCCCAACATATCTCCTGGTGTGCCAGCTCTGGTGTGTGCCGGCTGCTACCGTGTGGCTGTCTCAACACACTTGATCAGACAGGCAGCTCTGACCTGCTGGGGATGCATGACTGGCATCTTGGCCTGGCAGCAGCTGCACAGTGCCTGGTGCCAAATGGCTCCAAGCAGAGCTGGCCTGATGCAGGCTGGCATGCCAAGGGGCAGGGTTTGCTGCCATTGTGCCTCCTGTCCTCAGCTGTCAGTCTCCTGGAGAGCAGCCTGAGTCCCTTCGTTGTCACATGATGTCCCTGGAGAGGAGGGGCCTGGTTTTAACCTGTTTCATCCAAAATCATGATGTGCCTCAGAAAAGCCTGTCCACCCTGCTTGTGCTGCTGCATTGAGTGATTCTAACATGAGCAGGAGGTCTTGGCTGAGTAGTCCCAAAACCCTACCAGGGACTGTCACCAAGCCCAGGAACATCCCTGGCTCCAGAGGGGATGCCTTGATCTTTGTGGTGACCCACTGGCCTGCATCCCAGCAAGCCTAGCCAAGAATGGCTCGGGCAAGGGGGCCCAGCAGTGTTTTCCCCCTTTCCCCAAGTTGTTATTTCAGCTGCTGGAACCTTGGCAGGCTGATAAACACCCTGCAGGTGCCGTTTGCAAGTACCTTCTCTATGAACTACCCCCGTGCCCTGGCTCGGGGTTCCCTTGCTGCCTGCCCCCCACCCTCACGCCTCTTCCCCAGGCCCCTGGGACAGGCACGGCATACATGGACCCTTGTACTTGCCTCCCTCCTGACCCACCGGTTAACAGAGGCTGCTTTTCTGTGGGCGTAGAAGCCGGCAGCAGAGTTCAGCCTCAGCCATCATGCTCCAGTCCTCCAGGGCCGCTTCTTAACCTGGAGAAGCAGTGGGTTATTTGTGTTGCTCTTGGCAGGCACACCCAGGCCCTCCAAAATTCATGGAGGTGTGGGGCATGGGCCAGCCTGTGCTGTTTGTGTTGGACCCAGCATGCTAGGAATTAATTCAATTCAGCTGCTAATTGGTTCAGAAGTGTGGGGCTGTGTCAGACAGATGGATGATAGGGACAGCAAGCATGGCTGGGGAGGAAGGCTGGCCCCATGCTGTTTTGCTCAGCATTCTCAGGACTTTGGTATCTCATCTCTCCTGGCTACACGAGCCCCAGTGAATCTGCAGGGAGTGGAGGTGTTTTGGCTGTGACCCTGTTTCTCAGGAGCCTCAGTATGGAGATGTGATGCTCTGTTTATGGTGGAGAGAGAGCAACCCCCTTCCCTACTGCACATCATCTCTTCTAGGATGGAGAGGAGAACTGGTGGGCAAGAGGCTTTCCCAGCCCCAAATCCCCATGCTAAGCCCTGCTGGTTCTTCCTGCATTGGCTCACCCAGGTTTGCTCTCACGGTTGTTTTTAAGTTCCACAGTGCTCACACTGGTTGGAGTGGAGGATTTTGCCCCACAGAAGGGCTTCTCCCTTGCTCAAGCATGAGCTGACCCCCTCCATTCCTGTCCTTCCACTGTACCTGGTCCCTACCATAGCTTCAGTGCTAGGGTGGTGGTAGAGTTCACTCCACTCCTCCTTGCCCTCACCTTAATATGAGCACAGCTGAGATGAGGGCAAGGAGGAGTGGAGAGGCCTTGAAAGCACCACCCTGTGTGTTGTACATAGCGTTTCTGGGACCTCCAGACATGCTAGCATCCAAACGCTGGATGCTGGTTGTGGGCTGCTGAACATTTACCTTTGCAGGCTCGACACGCCACCATCCCCCTTTGAGCAGGTCAGCTTCACCACTGTTTCCTGCAGCATCAGCTGTCCATCCAGGTGAGAGGGGATGTCCTTTCCCAGAGCTGGGTGGGATCTAGGGCAGGAGGAGGTGCTACCAGGTGCTATCCTGGCCTTCGGAAGAGGCCACCAACCCTACCACCATCTTTCATGCAGCCATGCTGCTGAGCCAAGGCATGCTGACCCCAGGGCAGTGTGTGGGGAGAGGGCTCTGTGCCAGGTAAAGGACTGAAAACCCCAGGCAGACTCAGGTCTCTGGGGTGGGCATGGTCCCTTGGTCCTCATGCCTCTGAGATTTAGCATTGACTGTTGCTTTTGAGCCTCTGTGGGCTAAACCAGGATGCCTGTCCTGTGGCTCCATCCCTCCTGGATGTTTAGCCCTGCCTGGCTTGCTGCCCTGCTGGCCTGCATCCTGTCATCCCGCCTGTGTCCTTTCCCACCCTTCTCTCCCTGCCCCTGCTTTCCTTCAGTAATTGTCCTTTAAAAGTCCAAACACCTATTGTCCAAATGGGGATTAAACACCATCTGTAAAAACTTTGAGGCCATTTTCAGTGACTGGAAGGAAACAGATGACTCAGAGAGGCATTGTGGCACAGATCATGAGTGACCCTGGCTGAGCCAGAGGATCTCAGTGGAGCAGCCCTGTTAACCCAGGCACCTCCCAGCAGCCTTTTAAGGCTCATGGCAAAGCAGCCAGCAGCAGTTTTCAGAGCGCTGTGGGATCCCCCCTGATTTGTGAGCTGTTTCCAAACAGCCATCCCTCATGGCACAGCTGTAGTCCATCTGGTCCTACTGTTAGACCCTGAGATCTGGTTTGGAGTGGTGCTGGTGAGAAGGTGATGCAAATATGTGCGCTTCATGGCAGAGTGCTCAGGCCAGAAGGTCCATGGTTAGTGTGGGACCTCCTAAGACCTTCATGCTGTGGTCCTTTTCCTCGAAATGGTGACTAAAGATGGGTGACGGTAGCCCTGGAAGAAGGTAACAGCATCCACTGATAGATGTCAGGAGATGTCTTCTCATGAGAGCAGAAAAGTTGTGCTCAAGTCTCTTCTCTCCTCACCACCCCACGTGCCTTGTACATGACATGTTTCTGTAGCCCCTTGGGACTGGGATGGCATCCAAACTGAGGACATGGTAGTAGTGCATGGGAGGCAGAGGACCAGGCTGCTGGCTGTGGTGGCCAAGCAGTGAGGAGCACTTGGTCAAAGTAGGATATGCAGCAGGATGTTTTGCAGGCAAAAGCAAAACCCTGCTTTAGCAAAGTCAAACAAAAACCCCCTTTGATCCTATGTCCTGAAGGAAGTTGGGGGAAACAAAACAGATTAAGGTTGGGGAGACAGAGTGGATTAGATGTTTTGAAGGATTTGAGATGATTTAGCTGATCCCATGGTTACAGGAGGTGGATCTAGGTCCTGAGGAGTGCAGGCCCAACTAAGCCCAAGAAACTGAACAGGGTGATGGATGTCAGGATGAGGAGTGAAGTGCTCCTGTTTTTTGTTTGTAGGGGAACTGTAGCTTGCAATTTTTTCCCTTTGCTTGCTGTGTTTGTTATTCTCCAGCTTCACCATGGCTTGTTGGTGGCTTGCCTGAACTCTGCTGATTTGCAAGATGTGATGCTGGAGCATCTTTGATCTCAGATCCAACAGCAAGGATGAAGCAGGCCTGGACTTTGGGTGATGGCAGTGGTGTGGGAGGAGCATCAGGAAAATGCTTCTAATTTGGGAGTGTTTTGCTCAGCTCCTGCCCATGGTGCTGTCCATGCTCACTGCATTGGGATAGCAAACTGGTTTGAGATATACTGGGGGTGTGCATATATCTGAATCTCATATCCTGTGCACAGCTCAGTGCCTTCACATCCTGAGAGGTGATGGCTGGAACAAGAAACAAGTAGGTCTCAACAAGAAGCTGTGATTAAGACAGCTTTACCACAAGTGAGGCCTAGACAGATGCAATAGGGCCAGAAGTTGGTAAACTATTAGGCAGAGTTTAAGTAAAATTATCTGAAGACACTGCTAAGGCAAGTAAGATTTGGCTTGGCTTAACACACAAAACAGAGAAGAAAAGGAGAAGAAAGAATTTCCCCTGTGAAAGTCTCAGCTGGTTCAATTTCTAGTGACAGTCAAAGAGTTAAAGTGATATGTTGGGAGTTATGAGTGTTTATCTAAAAGAGAAGTGGCAGGTGAAAGGGATAAAATAACACAGTTTGTACAGCAATGCAATATGCTTGAATTATCCAAGGATCAGAATAGGAATTTGGAAGGTAATACTGGATAGAAGGAAATGAGAGATGGAGACAGAAATAGGATGCGGCAAAACCAGCTTGAGGTGGCTTTCCCATTGGTTACTGCGAAGGAAAAAAAGGGGTTGGGATCATTAGGACCATTGTGAATTTGTCTGTTAGAGGGGCTTTTTATTATACTTTTAGAGTTAAGCTCAGGGTCTGTGCTGTATCAGGGTGCGGAACAGACCCTCCTGAACTGGGTTTGGCTTGAAAAACATGTGCAGAGTCTGTTACTGTGTTCAGAACGTCCCTGAACAGCCCTTGTTCTCAGATGACCTGTGGAACACCCAGGGCCGTTCCTGACTGAGTGCTGCATCCTTTGCTTCCTCCTCAGTGTGCTGTGAGTGCTCAGCCCCATGGCAGAATTGGGTTTCCCTCAAATCTCTGGTGGGCTGAGCACTTCTTCAGGAGTGCTGAAACAACTGTTTTCCATCTGCCCAACCAGGTGGTTCTGCTCTTGCCTCCATAGTATGAGGAGGTTTTCTTCATAGGGAAGCATGTGGGCAAGAGAATGTTGACACCACGGGAAGATGCATGGGATGCAGCTGGGAAAGTGCTCTGCTAGGAGAGCTTGGGCACTTCCAAAGGGCTGCTCTTAAACTGTGGCAGAGCCATGCAGGAAGATTTAAAATAGATGTATCCCGCTGCCTTCACTCTTAATTGGCTTTTACAACCTTGTCTTCACCTGCTCTTCAGGCATCCCCACTAGCCCAGAGATCAACTTTTTCCAGGCTGTTTGCTTGGTTCTGGGACGTTTCCAGCTCATGCTGGGTGAGAAACTCAGAGAGTGCTTGGGGAAGTTGCAACACCTCCACCACTGCCTCTGCCTGGAGCCTTCTGCCTGGACAGCTCTGAAATCTCTGTTAGCCTCCTCAGCCACATCTTCATCCTCACCTCTGCTCCCCTAAATGGTATGTTGTTGCCTCCAGCATCTTCATCTGACAAAACTCTTGGATTGCAGCTCACAGCCATGATGTTGGAAGATGCTTTCCCATTCCATAAGTGCCTTTTCTTATCGTGGCACTTATGAATTTGCACTTTGGCACTCACCAAGGAGACCAGGACTGTGTTCCAAACTTTGTGAGGTTTACAGGTACAGTGACAGACACCAGCTTCTCTAACCAAGAGAAGGTGAAAGAAAAAATCTAAGGCCAATGAGTAATTGATGCCTTGACTTCCTGAACCTGCAGGCTCCCCAGAGCAGAGGCTCCAAATTCACCATAACCCCAGTGACATTTCTTATCAGCCTGACATTTCCTAGCTATGTCACATGGAAAATTGAGATGATGAAGTGACTTTATTGATAAAAAATGTCACAAAGGACTGATTTAATTTGCATCTAACTCAGCTCTGAGGCCCTCCCCACATATGCTAGGTTTCTTGATGGAAATTAAATGGAATATTTTTCAGCTGGTCAGGTAGCAGAGTACTCACCCCAGGTCAGGTCTCAGATGAGCTATCTGCAGGGCTTCCACTGCTGCTTCTTTACTTTGGTTGTTCTGCCTTTTCCCATGGTCATCTCAAAGTTCACTTTTCTTCACAGCGTCCTGGAGGTCTGGTCTATCCCACTCTTCCCTTGTGGTCCCAGACCCCTTGAGAGTGTAATCGTTCTGCAAGGTTGTCCAGAGAAGCTGTGGCTGCCCCATCCCTGGAAATGTTCAAGGCCAGGTTGGATGGGGCTGGCAGCAACTTGGTCTAGTGGAAGGTGTCCCTGCCCATGGCAGGGGGTGGAACTGGATGAGCTTTAAGGTCCCTTCCTGCCCAAACCACATTGTGATTCTGTGATCTTCATGGTATCCTTGAAAGTGGCTGCAGGCAGACCATCACTTTGTATTGGCCTCATGGAGGTTGTCTGTGCAAGGTCAGTTACCCCTGGTAATTCTCAGATGCCGCATGAATACTGATGTTCTTTTTTATTTTTCCTCCAGAATTCCATGTTTTTTCACACTTCAAATTAAGCTACATAGTAACCACAGTGCCTAGACCCTCTGCTCTGTTCTGAACATATTCTGTATTTCTGTGGTCATTCTTGTACATCTTGTTTTACAGCCAAGGCCTCTATGACCCTGCTACTTTAAATTTTCTGCAACAACTTCCTGGACAGTAGCTTAACAAGAAATGCTGCAGTACAACAGGATTCCTAGACTGTCTTTTTTCAGAAGTAGCCTGAAAACTCCCTTTTGAAAGTTCTAATTCTTGGGTTCATGAGCTATTTGCTGATAAACTTCTATACACCATCTGCCTCTTCTTCAGAAAAGTGCAGACTTTGAGGCTATAAATTTGATGTTGTCAGGTGCTGCTCTTCTGGGTGTCTTTGGTGGAAGCTGTAGATATGAGGGAAGATGCAGCAGCACTTCTGCTTCCTACATCCTTTCCTGGCCACAGCAATTTTTCTGACAGTTCGTTAGCATGTTGTGGGGTTGTGCATCTCTTGTTTCTTAACCAGCAAAACAATGATGTACATGAAGGTAGTTGAAATGATCTTGCAGACCGAAGGATGGGAGCTGGAGAAGCTGATGGCTTCTCAGATTATGCTGTTGGGAAGAAGTCACAGTCCATTGTGCACTGACTTGGTGAGCAAACAGCAGGTACATAATTCTGGCAGTGATTTATGTAGCTCTATGAGATCACCTATGGGCACCTAGGGATGATAAGATAGGTGAGAGGTGACCAGCCATCATAATTTCAGTTCCAATACTATAGTATAGTCTCCAATGAAGACAGATTACCTACCTGCTGGTTGGCTGCTTTGCCACCCTGCTTGATAGTCTTCCTTTGGAAAAGGCTTGAGGTGGTGGTGAGACTTTCTCGTGGGCTGCGTTTGGCTACCCCCAGCTCAGGAAGCTGAGATACCTGAAGAGACAGGCTACTGCATTTTCCCACCTCTTCTTATTAAGCCTTGCTGTAATAGCCTCACAACCCTTGGGTGAAGAATTTCTTCCTAACACCCAATCTAATCTCACCTCTTTTAGCTTAAAATAGTTTCCCATGGTCCCATCACTATCTGCCCATGCAAATTATGGGAGCAAAGCTGTGATAATGCAACAACTGTCCTAGACCAGAGCCAAGAGGGACAAGTAGGCTCAACAGCCACTGAGGGGTTTGGGGTGGGTTATTTTTTTGCACTGCTGAGCAAATGACTCTAATTAAGGCTTGCAATTTGTGCTTTCATTTGTGGTGATGAAGAGCTGGAAGGAGAGGATCCTTGTGGATCATTTAGCTCCTTTGGACCAAACATCTAGCGTTGAAGCACTTCCAGAGCAGTTTGGGGATCCACAGTGGTATGGAGCTCACCTAGGCAACACTCCTTGCACATGCACTTGAGAAAATACTGATGGTCTGAGATGGGAGAAGAAATGTGTTGCCAGGTCTGGAAGCCAGTCTAGGAGAGATCATAGCTCCTGAGGACTGAACACAGGCACAAGGATGGGACTTGCATGTGGCTGCATCTCTGGATCCCTGGTAAGGAGCTTGCTGGCTTGGTGGCTGCAGAAACACCCTGGGCATACCTGTGAGGGATGAGAAGGGCAGAGCCCGGTACAGGTGCTGCTCGAGCTCCAGGTGTTAGTGTGATCCAGCCTAAATGCTGTGATACAGGGCCTAATCCTCAGCCCAGCTCCTGCCCCTTTCTGCCCTCCACCCACACTGAGTGTTACAACTCAGTCCAAGGTAGGTTGCACAATTTATTTTCCTGTGCTTAAAGCAGGATTTTGGCAGTCAGGGTTGGGAGGCCTCTCTGAGGAGCGCTGGCTGGGTGCCCTCCTGTTGTCACGGTATCATGCTGCTGTCAAAGGCTCTGCTTCTGCTGGGTGTCTGTCCTTCAGCATGGCCTTGTGCTGCAGCCTAGTGCTGCTGAAGAACGCACTGCATGGCCAAGGCACCACTGACATCTTCAGCAAGTGCAGGTGGAAGTGATGGTCACCCCAGTGTGGGTTCTTCTGTGCCAGACTGACATGAAGACTGTCATGCCCAATTCCAAGTGGCATGATGTGTGTGGTGTGGCAATTCTAAGGAGGACTGATCCTCTTCTTTACCTGCCCATTCAGTGAGACACCATTCTGTCCTTGAAGTATCTCTTTGGTAGTCCTAGACACTTCTTTCCTACTGTTTCCATCACCTTGCTTCCCTACAGCCAGCTGGTAAAGTCATGTGGATAAAGGGAGAGAAGGAGATGCAGAATTACTGTGCTCATTGCCGAAGGAATATGCAAAGGGGTTGGCCATAATGTTCACTGATGGTGTGAGGGAGGGAAAAGATGTGAGTGCTAACTTATGCTCCGTCAGTATCATTAATGTCAACCACGGTGATTTAATTGCTTTGCAAGGAGCATTGGGTGAGGCTGAACATGCCCAGGGAGGGAGAATGAGATAGTTGGCAGTGATGGACGTGTCCTTGCCTAGTAAAGGGCATAAGTGTGATGTGGTCAAAACAGCTGGAGAAAAATACCAGCTCTGCACATGTGCTTGGCTGTGCCAGGCTTGGACTGGATCTGGGATGGAGAGTTGGGAAATGTGAAGCCCAGAGTTTGAAATAGCTGAGGTTGAAGGTACCTGACACCTAGGCTGATTTTCCAGTAGAAAAGGCAAAGGAAACAGAAGAAGCAGATCATGGTGGTAAAGTTGTGAGTTTGGGGAATGGGAAAAAAAGTAATGAATTTACCCTTCAGAGCAGGGTGGAGAGGACTTGGAGGACTTTTTGCTATGATGATCTCGAATTGGCAGTGGGACATCCAGAAAGGTTTATGAGGGGGAAAGGCTGGGTGGAGATGTCAGCCTGTGAGTTCTCAGAGGAGGGATGAGCTTACTAAGGAGAAGGTGTTGGGGAACTGAGGATGAGGATCTGCTGCTGGGCCTGTGGGGCTGGAATGAGGCTGAGCACGTGGCAGGATGCAGTGGTGGGGAGAGGCATAGTGTGATGTGGTCTGATGCATGTGGCATGCAGGGGACAGGTGGAGTAGGCAGAGGGCCTTGGAAGAGGACAACATAGATATCTTGCTCTGTCTATGGTCACAGAGAAGCTAGTGTCTCCATACACCTTGTTTCAGGAGAAGAGTGAGGCATCTTTTTTTTTCACTGGAGACAATTCCTTACCTGAGGCTGAAGCTGGAGTGGGAAAAAGAAGTGCTGGAGGAGTGGGATCCACCAGGGGAAGGGAGAAGCTGTTGGAAGTAAGGGTTTTTTGGAAGCTCAGGCATCATTTTCTCCCATCCTACCATGGTCTTTCTGCAACAAGTTGAACTTGAAAAATATCCCTCAAGCCCTGCCACCACAGAGGCCGAAGGGAGAGAAGACATTGGTTTTACAATGAGCCTATGAAAGGGTGAGCTTTGAGAGCACACAAATGGAGAGCTACAGCTAAAGAAAGAAGACGAGGCAGGGTGTACAGCTGGACCCAGCAGCAACCCCTGCTGAAGCAAGAAGCTCCAGACTGTAGGGAACTGTGTGAAAAGGATGCAGCCAATGCTTCTGGCTTGGAGGAAGGACAAGGGACAAGTGAAATACACTCTGTGGGCAGCTTGGAGCATACCTGGGTACCAGGCACTGCATCCACTCCAAATCCAGCAAATTGCATCACAGCGATGGAGGCAAAAGGCAGCAGGTCCCTGACTTGGCATCTATGGGCAGTTCTTGCTCCCTCCCAGCTCCAATGCACCTCGAGCCCACTGGCAGTATGCTTCCAGCAGCACACAAGGTAGCTGTGGCTCCTTGACTGTGGGCAGGACAGGGCAGCACTGTTCTAAGCAGATGGATATTGATGCCCTTTCCACAGGAGGAGGTTTTCCACTTACTGAGATCTAAAATAAGTTGCCTCTTAAGCCAGTGGTGAGTCAAGTGGTTAAGGCAGAAGCAAGCTGTACTTCCACTGATGGGAAAGCAGGGATGCTGTCTGTGGTCCAAACACCAGCATCTCCTGAGGAGAGACTGGAGGAGGGACAAAGAGAGCTTTAGTGTTCTCTTTGCATTGTCAGGAGGCACCATGTGGGCATGTGTCTTGCCAGCTAAGGACTCTTGGGAGGAGACCAACAACCATGAAGTGTCTGCAGCACCGTATGGTTTTACACAGCTCAGTGAAGCCAATTTCAGGACAGGAAAACCCCATGGCTTGCTCAGCACAAACTTATTATTTAATAGACAAAATAAATATGAAAACGCATTTCTAAACCCCCCTGTGGTGTTGAAACTTAGTTATGAGAAGAACCAGAGCGCTGCAGAGCCAAACTAACCCTGGGTGGCATTTGCAGGGCTTAGCTTTCATTGCAGCCTGAAGAAATCCCATGTGCAGAGAGTATCTCCATGCTGATTTGAATTGTCTTGTTCAGCTTTCACCCTCATCCTAGATGGACAAGGAGAAGAAGACTTGGCCAATGGCCTGAGGTCTGTGACCTCCTCTGCATGAGCTGGAAAGGGAAGAACTGTCTCTAAGGTTTTTGAGGATTTGCAGCCTTGGGGAGCTGATGAGATGGAACCATGGGAGGCAAATCTTAGATTCTCCTCTCCCCTGCCCAGGGATTTAATGCTGTACCCTTGGCCAACTGAGCCAACTGAGAGAGGCAAACCTTGCTCTGGTGAGGAGATATCTGGTTTGCACTGAAACAGATCAATCCACAGTGCTCCACCTCAGGACCCACCTAGGGTGTCCCTCCCCACCATCTGGCACATTTTGCTGGAGGTTTATTGGAACTGGTGCTGAGCAGGCAGGAGAGAGGCAGCTGGGGTGTGCTGGGATTTGCCCTAATGCAAACCTCCCTCACCCTGCACTGTTTCAAGTCAGTTGTCAGCAGATGGTGTCTGGAGACTTCCCAGTGACCACAGGCTCTCCCCCAGCTCATTGCTGCCATGGCACAGATAGGATTTCACATATGCCTGTGCACTCCCTCAACCTCTTCCCTCTCAAGGAAGAGCAAGACGACTGCAGGTCTTGCAGAGACCCCCTCCTTCAGCTGGGAGGGTGATGGCCACAGCTCTGGGCTTTCCTGGACCATGCAGGGAGCTCCCTCCTACACAGGAGGGCTCAGCAATGCTGAGCCTCACCTGTTGGCTTGAGGTGTCATTTTGAGGTTTTTCTCTGCTTCCCTTTTACTTCTTGACTCATAGACCAGTGTGTGAGAGAGAGAGGAACTGGTTCACTCTCCACCTTCCCTCATAGTGCCCCTCTGCTTATTAGCTCTCCAAATATTTCATACTGCAGCCCAACAGCAAGGACTCTGCACTAACCCAGTCCTAGGCAGAGGGAAGCGAGAGCAGGCAGGACAGCACCTTATCCTCATGGCAGTGTCCTAGGGAGCAGGACAGGACAGCTGGGCCCTGTTGCACTAAATCTCTGTGATTTCAGG